>NC_056746.1:561304413-561399413 GCF_019279795.1 Protopterus annectens
TTGTCTTCTGCTCTCATGCACATGTACCCAAACCACCATAATCTGTTATCTTTGACCCTCTGTGCAGTTGGAGCTACTAGGGCTTCTGCTGTTATGGCCTAATTTCATTATCTGTCCCACATTGTACATCCTTCCACTTGTCACGGGGATCTCATCTTCATCACCTCTGGCTTCTTCAGTTGCTCTGCCTTCAGGTATTTGTACCATACAGTAGTACTGGTCACACCACTGTTTTGTACACTTTACTTTTCTTTGGAATTCTTTTGTCACATACTACCCCCTGACAGTCTGTACTAGTTGTCTGCAGCCTCTCTGATTTTAGTTTTGGCTGTCATATTCACACTTCCCTTGTTGTCATTCACCCCTCCCAGTTACTTGAAGCTATTAACCTGTTCCACTGTTTTCCCTTCTGTCTCAATTCTCAGCTTCTTCTGATTTCCCTATTTGCTGCCTTTACAACTCTATTGTTTGTACTCATGTTTATCCCATGTAGCTTCAGTTTTGGATTCCATTCCTCTGTCATCTGCTGAAGTTCGTGGTCAGAGCCTACATTTAATAACACATCATCTGCATCCTGGAGCTTTGTTAATCTATCCCCACTGACCTGTTTGCTTAATGTAGTCCATCACTATTATGAACAGCAGTGGGATCAGAGCTGAACCCTTATGCACACCCACTCCCACTGGGAACCCTTCTGTGAGTCTGAGCACTGTTCATACTTATGTTATTGGGTCCTTGTACATAATCTGCGTAATTCTCCTAATGTGGCTAAAACTTAGAACCATTGCAGGACTGCCCAAATCAGTTTTCATGGAACTTTGTCATATGCTTTCTCCAAGTCTAGGAATTCCCAGTTGAACTCTTTCCTCATCTCTAGCTCTTCCTCAACTCTCTGTATCACTGCAAACATTGAGTTGATTGTGCTGCATCCTGATCTGAAAAGGAACTGCTCATCTCCCACTTTACTGTCTGCTACTCTGCTTATGCATTTATTCAATCTCTCCAGAACTTTGATGCAGTATTGCAGGGGTTTGATACTGCCATACTGCCCACAGTTGTGAATTTTCCCTTTGGTCTTGTACACTGGCACTATACACTTGTTCTCCAATCATCTGGGATACACCTATCTTTCCATAATGCTATGAATGCCCTCAGGAGTCATTTCTCCATTAGCTCACCCAACATCTTGATCATGTCTGCAGTGACCTCATCTGAGCCTACTGCTTTCCCTGATTTCATTTTTCTTTCTAAGTCCTCTTTTTACTTCTTCTAGGGTGGGCTTTTCTTCTTCTTCTTTCATTGTAGGTGGTGTCTTTGGCTTCTGTGGGGTTTTCTTCATTTAGAAGTTGCTGGAAGTACTCCTTACATCTGTCTTTGATGTTCTATGAACTGGTGAGCAGGTTGTTGCTGGCATCCCTTATGAAGGGTGTTTGATGACTGTCTTCATTATCTTTCTGTCTTTGCCTCGCAGCATGATAAGAGTTTTTTATGCTGTCTGAGTCACTTTTCAGAAGCTGGTAAATTGCTTTGATA
Organism: Protopterus annectens; assembly: GCF_019279795.1. Lineage (NCBI taxonomy): Eukaryota > Metazoa > Chordata > Ceratodontiformes > Protopteridae > Protopterus > Protopterus annectens. Next base: position 561,305,947 of record NC_056746.1, read on the forward strand.
CCGTGTTCTATGCTATTGCAACTGCTCTTTTAGCCTCTTTGTTAGCTGACCTGCATTCCTTCTATGCCTGGTCTGTTTTTTTCTGTCTCTCACTTTTTCCCCACACTCTTTCTTTTGGTGATGTCATTGACTTTTGTATTCCACCACCAGCTTTCCTTATGTGTCTTATTTCCATACCTGGCTTGACCACATATCTGTTCTGTAATCCTCACACATCTTGTTTTAAGACAGTGCCATTGTTCTTCATCTCTGTCTATTGTCTCCTGAGGTGCTAGATCCCCGAGTATTTGCTTGAACTGTTTGTTTTCTCCCCAGTCACCCTCCAGGTCTTCAGCCTGTTCACTGTTGACCTTAGAGCCTTTTCTAACCGCTACTTGCAGCAGGCTGTGGCAGCCAGTGGTTTATTGCTGTGGGCTGACTGTCTCAATAGAGATGACTTTACAATAGCTTATTCTACCCCAGTGTCCTTTTTATTTACTACGGGGTGTCTACCTGAATTTCATGTTGGCGACTGTTATATGTGATCTTGTGACTGCCTCTTTCTTTCTCTCTTGCTGAACCATGTGTTGGCTACCATCAAGTCATTTACCTCACAGAAGTCTAGAACGGCCTCTCCTTTTTTATTTCTGTTGCTCCACCCACTTGAGCGCACTGAGGTTATGAATAGGGCCCAATCCTTACACTGAAGTCTGATTGCCATGAGTCTGTTACTAACTCTGATGGCATCATTTGCTATCTTTTGTAGAGTCTCCCTTCCCACACCATTTCTATTCTGTCCTCCCTTTTAGTAGACTGTAGCTTCCAAGCCAAGTGGTAAGGGTGCACTGCCCTTCCATCTTGTCTCCTGCATACAAAAGATGTCCAGGCTCTTCCTTACCATCATTTCATCCACTTCCAATCTATGCCCTGTCAGTGAACTTATATTGAGTGTAGCAGTCCTTAGTTCATGTTTGGCAGGTTGATTGGTCTTATGTCCAGTTTCACTCAACAGATCTATGCTGGATAACCTAGGCTAGGCAACTAACCACTGGCTGGCCAGTTGTGTATTAACCCATGGCTGCTGGGCTTTATTGCAGATGCACACTGACCAATAGGGGCATAAAGACCCCTCCAGTCATTAGTATGGTTCACTGACAAAGGTTGGCATAGGACGGGTCCTCAACCCACTTATCATCAGTAAATACCTCTACCCATTTTTGGCGACATTAGTCAACGTAACCAGATCACCTGATGTCAGTTTTTACACCATCAAGTGGGTAGCCCTGCAACAGTATGTAGTCTGTGTTATTTATTTCCTTTCTAGAGGACATTGTGCACCACAGTTGATGCCCAAAGCAGTTTGTCTATACAACTCCTCCCCCGATAAGCACCATCTAAAGTCTGTGCTGCTGCCTACAATGCCATTCTTGGGTGAGTTTGAGGTGGAAAGGCCCAGCATGTTTTGGAGAGGTGGTAAGAGCCCCAACAGAGACACAGGGAGAACATGCAAACTCCACACAGGCATTGGCTGGAAGTCAGGATCGAACCTTGTACATTGTATGTGGGAGGCAAAAAAACTTAACCTTTATGCCAGCTGTTCATAAATAGGAACTTTTAAAGATAAGAGTCCCTTAGTTCAGTTTTGGGATTGAGCTTTTTACATCATTTGTTAATGAGTTTACCAAGGTTGTTGAAAGAGTACATGTTACTGCAGATGATTTTCTTGTAGTGAGATCAGATAATAACCTCTCTGCTGTTCAAAAACAACCTCCAGAAAACAAAAAAGACCTTCAGAAAGGTTTTGCCACATTTTGATACTTGTTGCACAATAGTTTTCAGTAGATAGTAAAAAGGTACTTTGCTGACCTTTGGTACAGCAGAAAGATGTAGCAGTGTTACTCCATGCAGGCTTTATGGCTCACTCTTTACTCCTGTTTCTACAGTTGTACACCATAAATATATAGGTGTCTGGCTAGAGGAGACTTCATTTAAACACAATACTGAGGTCAGTGTAGGTCCTAAAGCAGATTAAATTCTGCTGCAAGCTGTTTAATTTGTTTTGGCATGGGTAAGGGGAGCTGTAGGTATTATACTAGTTATCTCTAATCTGCAGTATTTGTTACCAGTTATTGCACTTAATTCATTGCAGAATATAAATATATTCCCACACACAGTAAATAAGATCTGCAGATTAATTTCTTGAGCTGATCACAGGTAACATTGTTTGTAGTCATTACAAAAGGTCAGGTGACTTGTCACCTCCTGCTCGACCTACCTTACTTATAGCCTCCTTTACCTTAAGGCCAAAATGAATTTTTGTCCTTTGCTTGGACATGAATTTACAGTGAAGATTTCTAACTACTCTCCTACAGCCAAAGAAGTTTTTTCAGGTCTTGGAGGCCATCCATCAGACTTAATGTAGATGACACGACCTTTACTAAACCTGTCCAGCTACCGTCCAGGAATCAACTTCCTACTGAAGTTAGGAAAGACCAAAGTTTAGCTAGATTTTATGTGATATTAATAGCATACCTTCCTGTTTCTCATGAATGTGCATGGTTCGTGAATGGTGGATAGCTGGATATTTAGATGAAGTCAGTATTAGAATTAGTGAGAAAATGACTCACATAGTTCCATTACTGTGTATTTCTTTGCACGCAGTGTTTAAGTAATTTTCTGAGTGAATCTTTGTACATTTTTCTTCAACATGGTATACCCATTTCTATTTCTGTTGTTAAGTACTTTTTTAAGTTAATTATGTACTTTTCTTGCTCTTTTAAGAACTGCCTTTTATATAATCAATTTATTTTTCTGTAAACCAGTATTAACTACTATTTGTTATAAACTTTTGTTTGAACAATGTGTATGACTTTTGTCCTAGACTTGTCTGAAAAGGGTATATAACCACCCCACTTACCCAGTTAACTAAAAAAATTAAAATAAATATCATATCCTGTGGAATAATCATGCCTGTAGTAACACAAGATAAATCAGAAGGAGAGAGCTGCTGTTGTGGAAGGCTGATGAGAAACTACAGAACGAAAGTAAATGGTTATAAAACAAAGATTTCTCTCATGAAAGTAGAGCAGTGTGGGTCAAGTAATAATGCCTATTAACTTTTCCTCCCAAGTAACTGATTGGACATATAAGTGAAGTAGTAGATTGTAGTGCTGTGTGATTTTGTGTGCGTGTGTGTGTGTGTGTGTGTGTGTGTGTGTGTGTGTGTGTGTGTGTGTGTGTGTGAGCACACAAATGTTTGTTGTTTGTGTTCTTAGTATGGTCCACTTTTGTCCTGTTGAAGAATTTATAAACACAGCAAACAAATTATGAAAAAATTCTCGCTATTTAGAAGCTTTCATACCATATGAAGTTACTTGTCAAACAGGACTCACATATTCCAAGGTGTTTAGGGCATCAGAGGGTCTTACCTAACGAAATAAATCAATCTTAATTCATCCAAAGAATGCTGGTATTTCACAGATTTCATACTAATTATCTTGATCACCACCGCATACAGGATTCAGACTGTGTCATTGAAGCATGAGCATGCTTTCTGCTGTGGAAAATGCAGTAAAATTAAAGAAAAAAAATGCTTTCACTTGCCATTGCTTGCATGAGTCACTCCCCAGCTATCTAGGAATTGTTATTATCTTTTCGGTCTCTTCACATATCTGCTGCATTACATAGCTGAAAATCATTAAGCTGGGGACACTTAGGACGTATTATGAATGCTTTTGATAATCAATCCACAGCAGTCTGTTTAGAATATCTTGTAGAATGCCTTCTCTGTAAACAGGTTTTTTTACTTCAAGTTCACATTGGAAGAACATTTGTAAAGGCACTAACACGGAAAGGCCAGTAACCTAAAAGGTAAAATCTTCATTAGATTTTATTACATTCTTAATTTTTTTCAGAATGATCTAATGGATGCTAATTACGTCAAAGGACCATGTAAAGGGTATTTAGTAACCAGTCATAAATTAAACATGCTATTCCTATTACTATACCCCATGCTAAATACTTGTACTAACCAGTCACAAACTAAACACTATATTCCTATTACTATACCCCATGCTAAATACTTGTACTAACCAGTCACAAACTAAACACGCTATTCCTATTACTATACCCCATGCTAAATACTTGTACTAACCAGTCACAGACTAAACACGCTATTCCTATTACCATACTCCATCCTAAATACCTGTACTAACCAGTCACAGACGAAACACGCTATTCCTTTTACTATACCCCATGCTAAATACTTGTCCTAATCAGTCACAGACTAAACACGCTACACCTATTAGTATACCCCATGCTAAATATGTGTACTAACCAGTTGCATACTAAACACGCTATTCCTATTATTATACCCCATGCTAAATACTTGTACTAACCAGTCAAAGACTAAACACGCTATTCCTGTTAGTATACCTCATGGTAAATACTTCTACTAATCAGTCACAGACTAAACACGCTATTCCTATTACTATACCCCATGCTAAATACTCCTACTAACCAGTCACAGACTAAACACACTATTCCTATTACTATACCCCATGCTAAATACCTGTACTAACCAGTCACAGACTAAACACACTATTCCTATTACTATACTCCGTGCTAAATACTTGTACTAACCTGTCACAGACTAAACATGCTATTCCTGTTAGTATACCTCATGGTAAATACTTCTACTAACCAGTCACAGACTAAATGCGCTATTCCTATTACTATATCTCATGCTAAATACTTGTACTAACAAGTCACATACTAAATACGCTGTTACTATTACTATACCCCATGCTAAATACTTCTACTAATCAGTGACAGACTAAACACACTATGACCATTACTATTCCACTGCTGAAAATGTGCACTAACTAGTCGCTTACTAAACACACTGTGCCTATTACTATACCCCATGCCAAGCTCTTGTAATAACCAGTCGCAAACTAACCTGCTACTATACCTCAGGCTAAGCACCTGTAGTTAACAGTCAGAATCCAAAAACACCCTGCCTATTACTACAGCATGAGACTAGTGGCATGGTTGTCAAGACCCACTGAAAAGGAACCCCAAAAGCACAAAAATGAAAAAGACTGTGAGAAGGACTGTGATGGAAACACCAAGGGATGACACAGAAGCATAAGCCAGTAGTGTAAAAGGTAGCCAACTCGGTCCCACAGTCAAATGTGTGCCACAAGCAGTACATGGGCTTCCCAATGTGGACATGAACTAAAATCAACCAATAATCACTTGTCATGCATGGTGGTAGACCAGTCAGAGGGCAAACATATATTACCTGTTTTCTCTGTTTTTCTGAGCTTAATTTGTTGACTGCACTTCTTAGCTTAAGTTTTGCTTATAAGTTAACCAACAGGCTAATACACTCAAGTGTACTAGCCTTTGATAGCATTTAGTCGAAAAACCAAGCATTTACTGTATTTTCTGTCTGTGTGTGTAAAAAAACTAAAAAAAAAACAAAAAAATACTTCTGCTCCTAACTTTCCTAGCTAGTTGTTCCAGTGATCAGATTTTGCTGATCCCTGGGCTTTGTCTTTGGTTCCTGTGTTCCTCCATTTTCTTGTGTGGCCAGAGGGAAGTTTCTTTACTCACCAGTGAGAGTGGGGAGTACTGAGCTGCCTGTTTGTCCTCAGAGGAGTGGTTAGAGACAGCAACTGGTAATTCATTGGCCATTTTGAGTCATTTCCTGTTTTTTCCAGCCCCCTGCTATAAAGCACGCTTTAGCGCGATTTAGCACGGAGTTGCCACAGGAGCACACAAGAGCAGCGGCGGTTAATCAAGGTTAAACTATTCGGGCTACCTAAAGTCCACTCTTCAAATTTTCCCTTAAAACAGCCTTCCTTGAACTGTACTGCTGATCTAACCAGCGTATTCTATATCTAAAAAGCTCAGCTCTACTTGATTCCTAAGTAGACTATTCTCTATCTGTAAAGCCTAGCACTTGCTCCTAAAGTATTTTTTTTACTTGATATAGCACTTTTATTATACATAGTACCCCACTGGCCAAAAAACCCCTTTCGATCACCCACATCCCCCGGAGTCTTTTAAAGTCCTTGTCTATTCCTTCTAGCATGTCGAGGGATCAGTTGCTAGTGTCCTCTCCTGCTCAGCTGGTGAATCTGGGAATATTGAGGCAATGTTACAATTGTCTCATGTACACGGACAACCCTCTCCTTCTCCCACAAAACACAAATACATGCGAGAGATGCAACTATATAGCCAAACTGGAGGCTGAGCTCTCTCAACATAGGACTGGTAAGACCAGACAGGAGGAGAAGGTAACCACACACACCACAAACCCAGTCTCACATAGTACTATCACAACTTCAAATCATACACATAAATACACAAAGACATATTCGAGGCTCTGAACAAAAATCTACCAAAACAGCAGAGGCCACCAAAGCAGACACCCAAACAACTGCCACCTCAGGACACAACACATGCAACACATAGACCACATAGTCAGTGTGCCAAACAGTCACAGCCCTTAAGGCCAAACACAATGCCAGACACACTCGTCATTGGTGACTCCATAGTCAGACACACCGACGTCCCGCTCACCAGATTGAACAAGGAAAGGTCACAGTAAGCTGCCTGTCGGGCTAGAATCCGCCACAGAACGCAAGCACTCAGGTCTCTCAAAAGCAGGTACAAGTACGACTCAGTCATTGTCCACGCTGGTGTGAACGACCTGAGACGTACCTCCTTGGACTACATGAAAAGAGACATAGAGGAGCTCTCTGATTATGTAGCCCAGGCAGGTATGACCCTGACCTTGAGCAGTATCCTACCTTCACCAAGAATGATGCCACAATACAGAGACAAGATGATCAGCTTTAATAATTGGCTTAAACTCTGGTGTCATTCAAAGGGGATTCAATGTCTGTCTGCCTGGGATGACATGCTGGACAAGCCATGCTGCTTCGCAAGGGATGGCTTGCACCTGTCACCCCTGAGCTTCCGGATATTGGCAAAGGCTCTTGCCACCCCATAGTGCCTTTTTTAGGCAAGGCTCAAATTCTAAACCTACCACCCTAGAACACAAAAAAGGAAAAAAACTAAGGGTAATGCTGCTCAATGCCAGAAGTCTCAACCTCAAAATGCATGCACTCGAGGCCCTTCTCAGTATGGAGAACATCGATGTCTGTGCTGTGACTGAAACCTGGTTCAAGGCTCCCGAGAGCACCCCGGCACTATCAGGCTTTACCTCATATCATGCGTTCCGGCCCTAAAATCCGGACAACACCAAGAAAGGAGGGGGGGGTGTCTATATTCATCAAGAACACCCACACCTCAAGGTTGGTGGCAACGCATGATGCATCGGAGACCATCCAGGTGCAATTAACCATAGGCAAGACTGCTCTGCACTTTGTAGCATGTTACAGGCCACCCTCTCAATCTCAGGAACCTCACATAGCTTTCCTGAAAACACTGGAGGGGATAAATGTATCTCCAAACACCATCATACTAGGTGATTTCAACTACCCGAATATAGACTGGGATCACTACTCAAGCCCCAACACTCTAGCCCAAAGGTTCCTAGAGTTCATAAACTCAAATGCCATGGAACAACTAGTCGCCATCCCCACAAGAGGAGATAACATACTAGATCTCATCATCACGAACATGGGGTCACAATGTTCAACACCGGAAGTATACCCCTCACTGGTGAGATCAGACCATAAACTAATCTCACTGGAAGTCCACATCCCGCCCCACCTGAGATAAAAAGACCACAGTGAAGAACTTCTCAAAAGCCGACTTCACACTTCTAAAGGCTAGTGTGGTCTCTTTTAACGGGCCCGAGACTGCGGAAACCATTACTCAAGCCGCTGAATCACTTACAAATGCCTTCTACCAGCACCTACAGGACTGCATGGATCAGGCAATCCCAAACAAAACAAAGACTCTTTGTACCAAAGGCAAGCGTCCAGTCTGGTGGACCCCAGCCATAAACGAGCTCTACAACAAAAGGAGGAAGCTACTACAAGATAGAGCAAAATCCTTAAAAGGGAAAACACCCTTGATTATTATAAGTAAAAAACTAAGATCTCTCATAAAATCATCCAAGGCAAATTTTGAGAGAAAAGTCGCTAAGGACTCAAAGGACAATCATAAGGCCTTCTTTAGCTATGTTAGAAACCTGGAAGGAAACTCCCAGATATGTTCAGAATTAGTTCAAAATGATGTAAAAATTACTGAACCTACAGACATTGCCAACATACTGGCTGACAGGTTCAGTGCAAACTCCCAAAAGGTGAGATGTCTATACCAGAGAATTATAGCCCCCCAAACATCTCTAACGCTCAGGTGAGAACTGCTCTCTCCAAGGCGAAAAACACAGCATCCATGGGACCAGATGGTGTCCCCGGATGTGTGCTCCACGAACTCAATGAGGAATTAAACCCACAGTTAGGGCAGCTGTTTAATCTTAGCCTCACCTCAGGATACGTGCCTAAGGAGTGGCGTACGGCAACTGTGGTCCCACTTCACAAAGGCGGTGCCTCCACCGACCCGGGAAATTACCGTCCCATCAGCTTGACAAGCTTGATCTGCAAAGCTATGGAGAGGATCATAATGGAACTCATAAATAAAGACATAAGAGACTTGCAGACTTTGGATCCGACCCAGTTTGGCTTTGTCAAAGGCAGATCATGCCTTTTAAACCTGGTTGACTTTTTCGAAACAGTCACCAAGGTCATTGATGAGGGAAAGGCAGTCCACATAGCCTACCTCGACCTGGCAAAGGCTTTCGACACAATACCCCACTCAGGTATCACTGAAAAACTCATCAGCTTAAATGTAAACCCATACGTCACAAGATGGGTTGCAAACTGGCTAAGTGACAGAACCCACAGGGTCAGAGTTGCTGGCGCCATGTCAGACTCAAAGTCTGTCACAAGTGGTGTCCCACAGGGCTCAGTCATGGGCCCTCTCCTGTTCGGCATGTACTTTTCAGAAGTACAAGCAAACACAGGAGGATTATGGCTGACAAAATTTGCAGATGACTGCAAACTGGGCGCCATAGTTGAGAACACATCTGACACAGATATCCTTCAGAAGGGTCTTATAGAAATGGACAACTGGTGCCAGAGCCATGGCCTAAAGTTAAACGCCAAAAAATGCATAGTCATACCCTTCGGGAAAAACAAGGTTACCCCTAGCTACCATATAGGCGGCAACCCACTAAGCACAGAAGAGGTTATCAGGGAACTGGGTACCCAGGTTGACAGTAACCTTTCATTTGACACTCACGTTGCCAAAGTAGTTAGGAAGACCTTCTACATTGCCCACCTGATCATGAAGGGATTCACATCTAGATCAAGGGAAGTCATCGTCCCCCTGTACTCATCACTCATCAGACCAATGATTGAGTACAATGCCCCATTCGGAATGTATCTGACACGACACCTGCAGCAACTGGAAAGGCCCCAAAAGTTCCTCACCAAAAGGATAAAGGGTCTCAAAAATATGTCCTATGCTGCCCGACTGAAGGAACTTCAGCTCTATTCAGTCACTTACCGTCTGCTCAGAGGTGACCTGTGCCTGACATACAAGGCCATGTCCAACCCAGAACTGATGAACATGCTTCAACTCAAAAATCTAGATCCTCAGAACTACAAGGCGGGAGACTTAAACCTTGACACGGTTATTAATAGGATGTGCTGGAGGGACAGATTCATCACCCAGAGACTCCCTATGCTGTGGAACAAAATCCCAGTACATGTGAGGCAGAGCACCTTGCTGGCTTTGTTCAAGAGAAATCTTGACCAATGGATGGGAGATCGCAGATATACCCCAGGGATTATCTCAGTGTCACTGCTTGACAGAGGCACAGCAAAATAATGGGCATAGTATCCTCCAAACTAAAGGGGTGGCGAAAGCCACAAAACTCTGGGCTAGGCTTATAAATGCCCTTGGGCAGATAGCCTAGTATGAACCTATGAACCTATGACCATTCAGCCACTATTACTCAATTGGGTGACCAATGAAAAATCAACTGATGAGAAGGCTGTAGGTGTGTGACATCCAGCTGGAGCAGCTTATGTGAATCCTTCTTGATTACTATTCTCACACAACTGTTGAGACTGATCTCAGAATATCAGAAACCAGCCAAATTGGTGGTGGTCATCTGCAGGCAAAACAAAGAGAGCTGTGAGCCTAATAACTTTGAGAAAATGAGAGAAAGGGAAGCATACAGGTAGAAGAACTACCAAGTAAAGGAGGAGTTGCATCACTTACTGAAGCAGGTGACATGCCCTTGGTGATGCCCATTGCATGCTGAATTGTGAGCATGTTACTGTGCGTGGGCAATGGCATTAAGATCACAATCAGCAAAAAAATAAATAAATAAAATAAAAAAAATAAAATAAAAAATAAAACTTCTCCTAATGGCTGCCTCAGCTACAGCATCTCTTAGTCATCTGTCACACTGGTGTATGTTAAATGAATGGACCAGTGGGCTAAGAGAGGATCTTATCCTTAGCAGGCAACAGGGGCAAATAAATAAAGATAAATAAATAAAGTTAACAGTAATCGATAAAAACTATAATACTACATCTCACCAGTACCAGAGCTATATATAACCCACAGACTACACATGGCAGCATCCAAAGCATTGCTGTCCTGCGGTACATCGCATAGTATATCACATAACAGTGTAGTCCACCAAAAATATGCAGATGCAATGAATGCACGCATGTGCACATATAACTGATTTGTGGAAAGACAGACCATGTAGCACAAAGAATGAGACATCCACGGAGCCTACTTAACCAAAATGAAGACAATCCAAAATTTACCAAACACACTGGATGTTCATTGTGCATACAACTGCAGTAATCATAGATGGGTTCTCTGCCGTCAGGCGGGTCCTCGGTCGGCCGAATTCCAAAGTCTTGGTCCGGCGCCGGTTGTCGTCGCTCTCTTCCCTGACGTCAGTGCGACAGGGGTATATAAGACACAGCCGACGCCATATTCTTCAGTCTTTTTTGCCGCGCGGTGCTCGAAGCAGAAGCAGTTCGCAAGTGCCGGTCAGCCAGCTCCTGAATTTACGAAAAATTGGAAACCGAAGTCTTCATTAAAACTAAGTACCCCGTTGGGGAAATTTTTCTTGCCTCAGACCGATGTCAGAAAAAGTTAACAATTGTATTTCTTGTGGGAAGCAAATACCGCATAAGGATTTCCATTCCCTCTGCATACCTTGTTTAGGCCCAGACCACGACGTCTCGGGCTGTCGCTTTTGCGCTACTTTCAATAAGCGCACTATTAAGCGTCGGCTCGCCCAACACTTTTTCGGTAAAGCCTTTGATTATATAATGTCGTCGGAGACTCCGACTACCGTTTTGTCCAAAAAACGCAAGGACAAAGACCGACATGCGAGGTCCGCGGTCCCCACCGACACCACGCCAAAACCGGCTACACGTGGTCCGGTTCTCAGCGAGACGCCTATGCAGTCCCTGACTACCGACGACACTTCTTTGGCGGGGTCTTCTGTAACCGAGACCGCAGGTACCTCGGCCCATACCCAGACTACAACCACCGAAACCACTGTGAGCATTGAGCCTCCTAATGTGGACAGGTCCACTTCCAGCCATGGTGTCTTTAGACCCTCATCTTCCTTTTCAATTAAGGCCTTTACTAAGTCTAAATCAGCCAGGCATCCCAAGAGGCCTGTTGCACAGGGCCCATCTCCAGGCCCCATGCCTAAAAAGCAGATGCTTAAAATGGCTGAGGATTTAATTACTCTTATCAGGGGTTCCCAACCCCCTCCAGACAAGAGACCCAGAGTGGAGGAAGATTCTCCCTCTTCGGATCAGGGCTCCATTTTTTTCAGATCATTCTGATGTAGAGGAACACTCTTTCTCCCCTTTTGAAGATTCTGATGCGGAGCAGTCCATTCCCTCTGTATCTCCTCCTGAGGATTTTTCTTTTGGGGAAACCTTGCACACCTTGAGGGAACACTTCCATTGGGAAGGCCAAGACTTTTCTGATTCCAAGAAAAGACGTAGGGAATTTCTTTTATTACCTCAACACAGACCTCTGGCTATTCCTCCTGTTTTGGACGTACTGGATGATGTTTATTCGGAGGCTTGCCTTTGTCTGGATTCCCTGCCTCCTGCCCCAGTCAAGCCTGATAGGTACTACAGAGTTCCTAACTCTCACCAATTTCTGTACAAAAGCCATAATGCTGACCCTGAAACCATTTCTCAAGGCCCCAAGGGAATGAAGGCCTCTACTGCTAAGAATCCACTACCTTCTGAAAGAGAGTCTAGATCCTTAGAAAGGTGGGGAAAAAAGGTGTATACCTCGGCCACCCTAGCCATGAGGGCCTTAAATTGTCAGTTTCATATGCTTAAATATCAGCAGTTTCTGTTATCACAATTAAGAAATAAAATGTCTCAACCTGAACAACCAGATTTGAAGGAGTTGCAGGATATGATGCATAGTGCAGAACAAGTGGGTAAACACACCTTACAATGTGGCTATGATGCCCTAGAGGCCTCAAGTAGAGCTGCTGTTAAAGGATCAGTTATTCGTAGACATGCATGGCTTAGGGAGCAAATCTTGCCTGATCATGTGAAAGCTAAACTATTAGATGCTCCTTTACAAAAGGATGTGCTATTTGGTACTAATGCTGAGGAGATACTACGGAGAATGGAAGAAAAAGCCAAATCTATGCAATCTGTCAAAGCTTTTCTGCAGGTTCAACCACCACGTTTTAGCAGAAATTGGCCTTCTAAAAACTGGTCCTTTCCAGCCACGGACAAGCCCCAAAGAGGTAGATACAGGCGCTCAAGGGGCAGAGGACAATCACAAGGATCATATAGAGGCAAGCAATGGCAAACTCCAGCACCAAGAGGTGGCGAAGACAGTGCACAACAATATAGGAAACAAATCCAATGACTTCCTCCTTTCCACGCCAAGCAAGTCTCAGTTGGCAGCACCTTTGGGAGGAAAGCTGGCATTATTTACAAGAAATCGGCATATTGTCACAACAGACAAATGGATCCTGGATGTTATAGACAGAGGCTACAGATTTCATTTTCACACTCTACCAAAAATGAGAGGCATGCTAAACCTGCCACACAATCAAAGGGCAGAGGCACAACTACAAATTTCAAAGCTCATAGACATGAAAGCTATTCAAGAGGTACCTACTCACGAACAAGGCCAAGGTTTTTATTCCAGGCTATTTGTGGTACCAAGGAAAGGAACCGACTGGAGACCCATTTTGGACTTCTCCATCCTAAACACATTCTTACTCGTACCAAAATTCAAGATGCTCACATTACAGCAGCTTCTTCCCATGCTGGGCAAGGAGTTTTGGCTGGTAACATTGGACCTCAAGGAGGCATACCTGCATGTCCCAATCAGACAAAGTTGCAGAAGATACCTCAGATTTCTTGCAGGTTCAATCCACTATCAATTCTCTGCATTGCCCTTTGGCTTATCTACTGTGCCTAGAGTATTCACGAAATGCCTGGCATCAGTAATTGCCTACTGCAGACTTCAAGAGATACAAATTTACCCTTATTTGGACGACTGCCTGATCCAAGCGGACAGCAAGCACATACTTCTGGATCATCTGGCTTATGCAACACGGTTACTGAACTCTCTGGGATACACAATCAACAAAGAGAAATCCAGACTAACACCATCTCAGAAAATAATTTTCCTGGGTGCCAACTTGGGCACAAACACCCAGATGGCTTATCTTACGCCAGAAAAACAGGGGCAACTAACTCAGTACTTCAAAATGCTAGCAAATTGTACCAGGCTTACTGCAAGGAAAATCCTGCAGGCTCTGGGCTTCATGGCATCTTGCATTCTTTTAATCCCATGTGCAAAGTTGCATATGAGGAAACTTCAATGGTACCTAAAAAACCTATGGTCTCAACACAGCCACAGTTTAGAAACAACAATACCAATAATTCCATGTTTGCAAAAGGAATTCCTATGGTGGGCCCAAGCATGTCAAACAAACACAGGTCTCCCATTCTGCAAGCCTCAAGCAAATCAAGTCATCACAACAGACGCCTCAGATTACGCCTGGGGGGCGCACATGACAGACAGGTGCATTCAGGGCAAATGGTCCCAAAAAGAAAAGCACCTTCACATCAATCAAAAAGAAATGCTAGCAGTGATAAATGCAATTACAGCTTTCAAGGACCTCCTGCATCCAGGACAATTATTGATAAGAACAGACAACACCACAGTAATGTGGTACATAAACAAACAAGGAGGAACACATTCATACCCCCTGTGCAGACTAACCATCACACTTTGGAACTTGGCTCTGGAATGGCAAATCGAACTTCAAGCACAGTACTTTCCAGGTTTGGAAAACACGCTGGCAGACAATCTAAGCAGAAATATGACAGATCCACACGAATGGAAGTTGCATCCTCAAGTGTTTACAAAAATAATCCAAGCATGGGGGAGGCCAGACATAGATCTCTTCGCCTCCCACAGGAATCATCAATTGGAAAAGTTTTGTTCAAGGACCTTTCATCCAAAGGCTTGGAGAGTGGACGCCCTTTCATTCAGTTGGACAGCATGGACAGTTTACGCTTTTCCACCTCTGCCTCTTCTGCCCAAGGTGCTCTTGAAAGCAAGAACAGACAGACCGAAGATGATATTGATTGCTCCAGACTGGCCGAGGCAACACTGGTATTCACTCCTGAGGAGCCTAACACATACTCCTCCCTGGCCCCTACCTCTAATGCCTCTTTTGTTGACTCAGCACAGCTACAAAACTCTTCACAGCCAGCTGAAAACACTCAGTCTAGCTGCATGGAAAATTCCTTAACACCTCATCAGACACTACTCCCCAAAGAGGTGCAGGACATCATTTTGGAGGCCAGAAGGCCATCTACTAGAAAGGCTTACTCTGCAAAATGGAAACGGTTTTGCTCTTGGAATGAGAAAAAAGGCTAGGACCCTAGAAAACTGAATTTGCCTCAGGTACTACAGTATCTAGCTGAGTTGCTGAACAGTGGACTTTCATTTTCCTCCATAAAAATCCACGCCTCAGCCATTTCTGCAGAATTCAACACGGATCCACCCTTATTCTCTCACCCACTCTTAAGACAGTTCCTCAGAGGGGCAAAAAATATAAGACCACCAAGGAAGCAACCTGTGCCAGCCTGGGATCTTAATTACATTTTAGAAAAATTAACATTGCCTCCTTTTGAACCAGCTGCCTCAACAGATTTGCAATATTTGTCCTGGAAAACAGCTTTCCTTCTGGCCATAACCTCAGCTCATAGGGTTTCGGAACTACAAGCCCTCATGGCTGTGCAGCCCTTTCTCATCTTTCATCAGGACAGGGTTTCCCTTCGAACCAATCCATCATTTATGCCTAAAGTAGTATCCAGGGTAGCTTTAAATCAAGCCATACACTTACCTACCTTTTACCCTAATCCTCAAAACAAAGGGGAAAGGCTGCTACACTCCTTAGACATCCATAGACAGCTACGTTACTATTTGGACAGAACAAAGCCTTTCAGAAAATCAGAACAACATTTTGTGTCCTATGCTGTAGGAGCTCAAGGAAAGCCAGTTACCAAACAGACAATTTCAAAATGGATAGGCCACTGCATACGGTTTTGTTACTCCTATCATGGAAAATCTGTCCCTACAGGCATCAGATCACACTCCACCATGGCCACAGCTACCTCTACAGCCTTCCTCAGAGGAGTTCCTACCAAAGATATTTTGGAGGCAGCCACTTGGAGTTCTGTGCATACCTTCACAAAACACTACCACCTGCCTTTATATTCCAAAACTAGAGCAGGCTTTGCCACTGCTGTGTTGCAGGGCATTCTGGCTCACCCCAGTTCCACCTAGTGCCTACCACCCTGTGTGTAGCTTTGGGATTCTACCCATCTGTGATTACTGCAGCTGTATGCACGATGAACATAGTACAGTTTTGTACCTACCATAAATGTAGATGTTCGAGTGCTAATACAGCTGCAGTACAGGTTTCCCTCCCTCCTTCCCCTCTTGGTAAAGGACTAGTGGCTAACACCTCCTCTTGCAACCCAATTTGGGGTTATCCTTCTATGATGTATTTGCTTACAACTACTGTTTTTTGATTACATTGCATTGCTTGAAGATATATATATATATATATATATATATATATATATATATATATATATATATAATGTATGTATTGCCTTCCTTCTGGGGGCACCTGACATCTGGGGCAAGAAAAGACTGAAGAATATGGCGTCGGCTATGTCTTATATACCCCTGTCGCACTGACGTCAGGGAAGAGAGCGACGACAACCAACGCCGGACCAAGACTTTGGAATTCGGCCGACCGAGGACCCGCCTGACGGCAGAGAACCCATCTGTGATTACTGCAGCAGTATTAGCACTCGAACATCTACATTTATGGTAGGTACAAAACTGTACTTTATGAAGCATTTAAATTATCCCACCATCAACTGGGAAACCTACTCTAGCCCAAACTCGCTACCACAAAAGTTCCTTGACTTTGTCAGTTCAAATGCCCTGGAGCAAATTGTCCATAACCCAACAAGAGGAACAAACTTTCTAGATCTGGTCCTCACCAACATGTCAAACAGGTGCACTGCTGCAACTGTTGGGACCTTCATTAGTTAAAACTGACCACAAATCAGTCACCTTCAAACTGACACTAACACCAGAACTCACAAAGGGTGAAATCACACTAAAAAACTTCAACAGGCAAACTATACCCTCCTAGGTGAAGGTATAAATGCATTCCAAGCCCCAACCCAAGCTGAAAGTGTTAACTACGCCGAAGCTTACACTAATCACCAAGTACAATCACTTGCATAAGTGTATAAACTCGGCTGTACCAGATAGAATCAAAGCCAGAGCCTCAAGTAAAGTCAAGCTGTTATGGTGGACTTCCAGCATCAACAACCTCTACAATAAGCACAAAAAGTTGCTGTCCAGGAAAAGAAAGACAAGGACACAACAATGGAAAACACCTTCCTCAGCCTTAACAGGCAAATAAGACAACTTGTCAAATCATCCAAGAGCTACTTTGAGAGAAACCTAACAAGTACTGCCAAGGATAACTGTAAGGCCTTTTACAACTATGTACATAACCTAAAGGTTAGGACCCTAGCATGTGCAGAACTGGTGGCCAACGGTACCACACACATTGACCCCACAGAGATAGCGAACCTGCTAGCAGATAGGTTTGGTGAAAATTTCACTCCCTTGTCCCCCCCTAACTTACAACAAACCTGCCCCAAAACCCCCCCCCCCCCACCTTACATATCTGAAGAACAGGTCCTCAAAGCCCTGTCCAAGGCAAAGAACACAGCTTCTGTGGGTCCAGATGACATCCCAGGCTGTCTTCTAAATAGGCTAAAACATCAGCTAGCATACCCGCTAAGTACCCTTTTCAATCGTAACCTAACCACAGGCTTTGTTCCTGCAGAATGGAGAACAGCTACAGTTATTCCCCTCCACAAAGGTGGCCTAGCAACAGACCCGGAGAATTATAGACTCATAAGCCTGACCAGCCTCAGCTGTAAGTCCATGGAACGTATTATTATGGACCTCATAAGTAAAGACATAGGTGACCTCCAGTTCGACTTGTGAAGGGCATACCTGCCTGTTAAATCTGGTGGATTTCTTTGAAAGTGTTACCAGGGCCATTGATGAGGGCAGTTCTCTCTGCA
Organism: Protopterus annectens; assembly: GCF_019279795.1. Taxonomy (NCBI): domain Eukaryota; kingdom Metazoa; phylum Chordata; order Ceratodontiformes; family Protopteridae; genus Protopterus; species Protopterus annectens. Next base: position 561,323,646 of record NC_056746.1, read on the forward strand.
CAGCATACCTCGACTTGGCAAAGGCTTTCAACACAATCCCACATTCAGGTATTACCAATAAACTTAGCAAACTGAATGTAAACCCCTTTGTTGTAAGATGGGTTGCCAACTGGCTCACACACTGGACACACTATGAAAGTGGGTGACTCCACGTGAACCAGCAAACCTGTTACCAGCAGGGTGCCACAGGGGTCAATGCTGGGTCCCCTACTGTTTGGTATATACTTCTCAGAAGTTCAGGTTAAAACTAAAGGGTTGTGGCTGACCACATTTGCAGACGGCTGCAAAGTAGGTGCAATCATTGAATCCCCAAATGATGTTAGTATACTCCAGGAGGGTCTCACACAGACCAGCGACTGGTGTATTAGTCATGGTCTCAAACTGAATGCAAAGAAATGCATCTTCATTCCATTCTGCACAAACAGTGTCCCTTCACACTATCAAGTCAACAATACTCTAAGTACCCATGAAGTGGTAATGGATCTGGGATCACAGGTTTACCGTGACCATAACTTTGACCATCGTTATGTCTGCTGTTGTAAGGAAAACTTTCCACATAGCTCACTTGATTAGTAAAGGCATTGCCTTGATAGCAAAAAAAGTTATAGTCCCCCTATACTTGGCACTTGGTATTCTCTTAGTGATAGAACCATTTTGGTTACCCAAACTCCTGGGTAAGAACACCTGAAGTGCATTCAGGAGCTATTAACTAGGAGTGAGACTTAGTGCTCATTAATCACAACCAGCAATGAAATTAAGTACACCTGGGAAGGTCTAGGCCAATTTGTTAAACACAATACAGTTGTTCAAGACATGTAGTCATATCAGAACACGTCTTCAGATGTCATACCTGAAAATGGACCGAATAACAGAGTACAAACACAGAGTCAGTACTTTTTGTGAGGGAGGTACATATTCCCCATTAAAGGGTTGCATACCCTGCACCCCTAAATATTCTAATTAACTCCAAGGTCATTGCATAATGGGAAAAAAAGAAATATATTTTATTTCAGTTATCATTTTCATGTTAGCAAATATTTTGTGCTATGCTAAAGTCTTACTGGCACATAGATCAAATTAACATATCACATCTCCCTTAAACATGGCCAGTATAGCACAAGTTGCAGAACATATTACTTCTATATAGTTCTAACATTATTGGTCATGAAATGGAGTAAAATATATTAAAAACACTTGTTTCTCATAGTTTCACTTGACTGCTTGTGCATTACATTTGTTAGAATATTTCAGCTGCTGCATATAGGAGTGGGAGACAGTGCTTGTAGTTGCGGGACCTCAGCTGAAGTGCAGGGGTGAACCATTAGGTAGCTGAGAACCTCTTTTTAGATGAGGGAGCCTCCCATACCTCTGTAGAAGGCAGTATCCCCCTATACTCCCTCAAGTAAAACTACTTTCAAGACTGCCAAGTGTTTAGGGGAGAGGTTATAATTTAATTTGTGATGAGCCCTTTTGGTCCACAAGGCTTAATCATTTGCCTTAAAACTCATACTTTTGGGTCTAGCTTGAGGTGTATTTTACAAAGCTCCACCATCTTCATCTCTTAGGGAGAAATGAGAAATAATAACTCTGAGAAAGTCTGTGTGACGGTGTTGTAAATATAGGTGAGGTGGGGGATAGCTTAACACTGGAGAGAAGCAAAACAACCACAAACAATATAAAACATATTGCTCCATGACCTAGGATACTGAAAACAAACAAAAACAAACCATTGGCTGAATGAATTTCCATGTGTGTGTGTTACCCTTGTTACAAGTCCTGCTGGAATGCCCATGTCCTAAACTCCCTATTATGAAAATAAAGCAACAACAGAAAATCAAGTGAACCTGACCTACAAGGGGAGAGTTACATGATTTATTTTTAAGTCATAGCTGTCATTTGCAGTCCTACTTACAGCTAGTCTCTACTCACTGTACATTTTAAATGAAAGCACAATGCAGGTTCCTTTGGATAATCTGAAAATAATTAATAAGTAACATATATTAAACAGTTGCCATCTAATACATGGTTTCCTGTCAGCAAATATCTTAAAATCTGATGGTGTGATCACCTTGGACAGTTCTCCATTACCATTCACTTCAGCCTCAGATCCCAGACCCTTGATGTAGATCAGAGTGTGTGATATACCTTTAAGAAGCTTTCCAGTGAGTCAGCACATGCATATAACTACTGAGCACATGCAAGCAAGAGTGCTGTTTTGAGTGAACTCTGATCATGCAAGTATGTAGTCAGTCAGTTAGATAGATAGTTTGCTTAAGTTTAATGTTCCTGCCATTCATCTTGATGTATTTGTATACAATAAACTACTTAAACGAACATCCAAGCCTCAATGTCTTCTTAATGCACATAAGAAGAGCAACAATTGGATCCGACGGTTAGAAGCTGATGTACAGCATTTGTTCTAAAACCAGTTTCCCCTGGCTGTACCATCCCAACTGTTCAAATGCCATCCAAACATTTCAGGCTTGCTTCCTCAGCTTCATCCAGATCCTCTGGAAGCTTGACAGAGGCCAATATGGACAGGGGGATGCGGAAATTTCTCAGGGTTTAGATCCAGATGTGCGACTTGCCAACTCTGTCCCCTATTGGATCCATGAGTGCACCTGCCCAGCCTATTTAGTGTCCTTCTCCAATCCGACCAGTATTCTTGGAGTCCCAGGATCCAAGATACCTGAGATAGTCAGCTTCAGATGTGAGAAAGTCTCCTTCGTTACTCCACTCTTTTTTCTGACCAGCCCTGCCTCAATATTGTCAGATCAGTGCGGATCTTGGATCCGGAAAGTTAGCGCCAGATACTGGAGTTAGGTTCAGCTCCAATGTTGTCGGATTCATCCCTTCCTGTTGGTGCTTTGGCTCTCGACAGCTCGGGTCCGATTCTCTCTGGAGGGTGCGGATCCAGGTTTGAGCCCGATCTATCATCCTTGGCTACCTTGGCTCTGAGGAGGGAGGGAGAGGATTCCCCGGGTCCATCAGTCTTCCAGATGGTAGAAAGAGCCTTCTGTTTGCATAGAGATCCATTCTCTCACATCTCGGATCCTACATCTCGCCCCCTCATCGGGTCTGAGTGCTGAGCCCATCATTCCTCCTCCTCTAGGTCAATCTACCCTGGGAAGCTTCCGTTTTCATTCCCTAGAGGGTTTTACCCGTTTTTTCCAACACCTCCCCCAAACACCCCATGAAGGAAATACCCAAGAAGAAGACTTACAAGAGGAGACACATACACTCCCTGATGGAGTCTGTCACTGAAGACACCGACTTCAGTGAGGGAGAAGGATCCCCTCAATCTCCACCTGATGATGTCTCCTTTGGAGACATCCTGGATATCCCTAAACAGAAGAGTGGCTGGACTTCCCAACTTCCTTCTTCTGAGGTGTAGATCATTGAGTGTATTACTCTTGTTCAGCCACTATAGCTAGATAGCACGTGTATATAAGTACTGAGCATGTGCAAGAACAGTGCCATTTTGTACAGTCAGCCAGAGTGAATGCGGTTATGAATGATGCAGTCATGAATGGAGATGCATATGCAAATGTGTCTGAAGTAATGAGAGAATCAGTTAGCTTAAATATATGTTCCAGTTACAGTTCTTAATATGTTTATGTACAGTAAATATCTCTTGAACTCATGCACCACTTCATTGTCTCTTTTGAATGCATGAGACAAGTGACATGGTGCCAGAATGGGATCCAGAGTTGAAGCAGCACACAAGCCATGAGGCACCCAATTAGAAGTGGAGGAATTTACCGGAGTGAACTCGTAAATAGGTCAGTGGTTATTCAAAGGTACTTAAATTGGTTTAAATGAGTTTTCAGTCACCAGACATTTGGTGAAGCATTCAAAATGTTCGAAATAATTACCAAGAAAAACTAAATGTCTGAAATTGTGACATACTGATAAAAGTATTCAAAAGAATACAAAAGTGTTCAAAATACTTTCTGAAATTTTGAAATGCATGAAAGAGCTAAAACGACCACGTCTTCACAATGTACTACTTTTTCATATTCAAAATTTCTGAAGTATCTGGAATTTTCGTAGTGTTTGTGGTGTCAAATTGAAGCCTTTTCAAAGTGATTGCTGTTCATTCGATCGTAATTACAAGTACCTGGCCTACGCTTATATTTGAATGTATTTTGTTGTTATGGCAGAGGGATTTCGCAGACCTGAACCACTGGTGTTTGATAATAATATTGCTGAGAACTGGCGAGTGTTTAAGCAAGGATATGATATTTTCATACAGGCTTTTTCTGATAAAGACGCATATACAGAAACATTTGTACTTCTTAACTTAGCAGGCTCAGACAGAAACCCTTGAGAGGGAATGCTCATTTGTGTAGGCACCTGCTGTGTATGCAGGGGAGCGGGAGAACCACCATGTTGTGATACAGTCTGAAACGCGGGAAGACCCTGAGTGCTTAAATGTAAGTTTAGAGAAATATGTAACCCTCAAACAAATATTACAATGGAAGGGCAAACATTTTACACAAGAAATCAAAAGCCTGGTGAAACTATAGCAGCATATATTACTGACTTGAGAAATAAAGCAAAACGTGCAGATTTGGTGATTTGCAAGATGAGTTGATATAAAGGACAGACTTGTGTCTGGTGTTAATGATGCAGTGAAAAAGATTTTGCTTCAAGATAGTGATTTAATGTTGAGCAAAGCCACAGAGGTTTGACAAATATGAGTTTACAGAAAATCACACAAATTTGCTTACGAATGAGAAAAATGTGCTTGCAGTAACTAACAGTGCAAATGTTGATAGTATGCAACATAAGAATGGGTGCAAACAGAGATGTAAACCAAAGGGTATGGCAGCTTCTAACTCTAACCATAAACAGAAAGCGGCCACAACAAGCAACCTTATTGTTAACTGTCATAACTGTGGAGGCAACCATGAACCTAAACAAGAAAAGTGCCTACCTTTTGGTCAACAACGTCACTAATGTAAAAAGTGAAATAATTTCAAAAGGCTTTGCAAGTCTAAAGTGACGCATATTTTTATTAAAAGAGAGCATCCAAAGAAGCAAGTAGATAGATAAAAAGCCATGAGCAAACTTTTAATGTTGTTGGTGTCTCTGTGATTAATGCAGTAGATTATCAGTTGGTAGCAAAGACTGAACTGTTTTGCACTGTTCAGATTAATGGGAAACCTGTACTTATCTTAAATAATCCTGATGTATTCTCCCCGAAGATCCTATTGAGAAGAATTCCCCAGAGATTGTTCATGTTGCTAAGCCCAGTCAAAGGTTTTATGTAACCAGATCGGGTAGAATTTCCAGATCTAATCCAAGATACACAGCAACTTGGACTTGGGTTCTGATTTGTTGTTAATGCTGAAATGTTATCTAGCATGTAGATTGTCTTGTTCTCCTCTTGCATGTCAAACAAATCAAAGAGGGAGGATGTAGATCATTGAGTGTCTTGTTCCTATTCAGCCACTGTAGCTACAGAGTGTGTGCATGTAAGTACTGAACACGTGCAAGAACAGTGCCATTTTGTACAGTCAGCCAGAATGAATGCAGTCATGAATGGAGATGCATGTGTTTGAAGTAATGATTGAATCATTTAACTTAAATTTATGTTCCAGTTACAGTTCCTGACATGTTTAGGTACAGTACATATCTTGAACTTATACACCGCTTCATCATCTTTTTTGAATGCATGAGACAAGCAACAAGAGGAGTTGGTGTTTCTGGAGGCTTTCAGGGCGGATCCATCTACATCTTGTGTGACCCCTCCCCCTGGCAGAGGAACTTACTGACCTAGTTTTCCACTGGGCTAGGAAGGACTCTGGGCACTGTCGAGCCCATCCCTAAATGCCCGGATAAATTTCTAGTTCTCCCAACAGACAGAGTAAAGTTGTCCCTGTAGATGCCATAGTTGTGGTGGCAGCCACTAAAAAAGAGCTAGCTGAGCAGAGCTCCTCCATCCATCTACTGAACAGGGAGTCCAGAGTGATGGATAGATTTAAAAAGCGTTATCTATTCCTCAGCCATGTTTGCACTGAGTTTGTTAATTTACTTGGCACATTTTACCTGCTTAGAGAGTTTTGATAAAGGAGATCTCAAACTTTTTCACTGAGTCCATGTCTGGGAATGGGCTCAAGAATGTTTGTCCTCAACTGGCCACTCTTTCATCCTTTGCCAATTCATCAATTGAGGCTGATCTCCCATACAGTCGAGGGTGCCTCATGAGCAGCCAGCTCAGGCATAGCCATTATGAGACATGGATGGATGAGGCTACGTGACATATTTTGTTAATGTCCCCTTTGATGGCTCCTCTTTGGGCCATCAATGAAAGATACACTTATACACAGTGAGCAGGAAGGAAAGACTCTGTCTGCTGTTGGAATCAAATTTTCTACCCCTCGGCGAGCATTCTCTAGAAACCAGCGAGGTGGTAAGAAAATGTGGTTCCTGAAATCTCAGGGACCTTTTCAAGACCTCCGTGGGGACACTTCATTCAGAGGCAGAGGAGGAGGTTTCAGTGGTATACATCGCCTCAGAGGCAGAGGTGTCCGCAGAACCAGGGCTTTAGAGGCTCCTTCTCTGATAGGCTCTATCAGCTCTCCTGAAGCACTGCCTGACTATCCATCTCTAGAGGCAGAGGGTCATGCTTTCCTGCACCTGGATGCCTGGACACCTGAACAAATCGTACAAACAACTCATGGGTGCTAAGTGTAATATCCAGGGGTTACTACATTCCCTGTTCCCTTCCACCTCCTGTGTTAGAAAAATATGTATTAGTAATATGCATGCTTAGTGCATCGAGGTTTAAAAGGGTTAATACATTTATTCTGTTCACACTGCATGAATCTGCACAGCTATTAGAAACTTAACAAGAAGCATTCTATTTTCTGCTAATGTCAGCAAATAACAAGACGTGTTTCATTTCCACTAGTGTCATGAGACTTAACAAAGAGTTATTGATTTTCTGCTTATGCCATGAGAAAGTACACAGCTGTTAGAAGCTTTGATAAGGAGCACAATGGATGCTTGAAAGTATAAACCATAGTCAACATTACTTGTACCTAAGCTAGACATGTACCTTGAATCTAGGCAAAATGTAACACATATATTAGAACTGCACAACTGAAGAATTGAAAGTTTGTGGTGGGCTTTAATAAGCCCCAAGGCCAGGTTGTTTTTCGCAAATGTTTTGTAAATTGGCAGTTATTCTCGACTAGTCAGCAATTAGTCTAGTAACATTTTCTGTAGAACAATACAGAAAGCTGTGTCTGACTACATCAGCAGTAGAAGTAACATTTCTGTGTAACATGGAAAGAACTGTATAAAAATGCCATACTAATTATTAATGTCCAGACAAACCGTTCTGCTAGCATGCTTTGTCTCCTTGCTGCAAGTTAATAAAGGGTGCCTTACTTGAACCTTACGTGAATTGGTCTTTGAAGTTTTTTCCTTTGACAGATTGGTCCTTCGGACTGGAACCCTCTCTTCACCTCGGATCAGACGGGCCAGGTGGTTGAAACCATACGGGGAAGAAACCAAATTGGTTCTTCTTATTTGAAAAGCCCTCCGACTGAATTGTCGTTCAAAAGAGGCCAGCCACTTTCTGATCTGCAACTGAAGGACGGGTCTCCGTGAATCAGGTGATCAATCACGTAGGCTCAGGTAAGGTGAATCTACTTTTTCCTGTTTTAGATCAGGGACTTGCTTCATATCTCCAACTCTCTAGGCATTATGATAAATCTTGCCAAATCAAAGCTGACTCCTGTTCAGAATCTCAAATGTATAGGAAGTCAACTGGATACAATGACTCAAGTGGTCGGTTTACCCCTTCATCATATCACATCCTTGAGAAATCAGGTGTGGGAGTTATTGTCTCATCTGTCCCCTCCAGCCAAGTTAGTGTTGCAAGCACTTGGGTCAATGTCAGCTGCCATAATTCTAGTTCCTTTGGCAAGATTCTTCATGTGAATTCTCCAGTGGACTTTGGATACAGTGGTCTGTTCTTTACCAGCCTGTATCTGTTCCCATCAAACTCACTCCAGTTTGCAAACGTCATGTCCACTGGTGGACCCAATCAGACAACCTGTTTTTGGGCAGGCCTTTTTCTCTTTCTTCTCCAGTACTCACAGTGACCGCGGATGCTTTCCAACTGGGGCGGGGGGAGCATTTCAAGGGAAAGATGGTTCAAGGCATGTGGTCCTCCTCGGAGACCAAGTTGCATATCAGTGTCCTGCAGATGAGAGCAGTCCTCCTAATGTTGCTAGCCTTTCAGGACATTCTGCCTCTAGGGACTATTGAGATACACACCGACAACATGTCAGTAGTCTGGTATATGAACAAATAATGAGGAACGTGTACCTACCCATTGTGTAGAGAGGCCATGAAGGTGTGGGAATGGGTGATCTCTTCAGACAGCTTTCTAATTGCAATCCACATACCGGGGAAAACCAATGCACCTGCAGACAGATTCAGCAGGTCCATTCTGGTTCCTCACAAGTGGTCCCTCAATTATACAGTAGCGAACATGATTTTCAGCTGCTGAGGCCAGCCTTGCTGTGACCTATTTGCTTCTCCCCTCAACAACAAGTGCAGTAAGTACTTCACAGGGGAGTCACCATGGGATGCTTTGATTCACAATTGGCCCCTGGATCTCCTCTGTGCCTAACTTCCTCTTCCTCTGATCCCAAAGTTCTTTCAGAAGGCAAACAGGCTGAAGAGCTCAGTCATCCTCATTGCCCACTTCTGGCCTTGACAGGTATGGTTCCCCTTCCTTTGGCCTCACTTGATATACTGGAAACCACTCAGGATCGTCTATCTCACCCATCAGGAATTCAACATCCCAATCTCCATGCCCTCAATTTGACTGCATGGTTTCTCCACTTCCAGTGATAGTAAGGTGGTCCAGGCTGGCTTCCCCAGTTCTTGACATTATCTTAGGCTCCCATAAGGCCTCTACCAAAAATATCTACAGAAGCAAATGGAAAAGATTCTCTATACTGGCTTCCAAAGAGAATACTGACCCTTTCTCATTTCCTACTTTAGCCATCCTTCTGTTTCTTTCTAAACTGTTAAGGAAAGGGCTAGTGTTTGTACCATTAAACTTCAGTTAACAGCCATGTCCAACTTCCATGCTCAAAATTAATCCATTTCTCTGTCAACTTCCAGATTATGTAAAGCATTCATGAAGGGAATTTTTCTCCTTAGACCTAAAATTAAGGATCACACTCCTCCTTGGGATCTCATGGTGGTCCTCCAGGGATTGACTCAGAAATCCTTTGAACTGGCAAACAGATGTGATATGAAGTTTCTTTCCTGGAAGACAATTCTTTTGGTGGTTATCACTTCAGAAAAAAGAATTCTAAACTTTAGGCCTTATTGGCTAGGCTTCCATACATTATTTTCCATAAAGATACGGTGTCTCTATGAACCAACTCTTCCTTTATGCTAAAGTAGCAACAGAGACTAACATTAATCAGTCTATACAATTGCCAAACTGTACTAATAAGGGCGAATATGTGCCACATCTTGATGTTCATAGGCAACTACATTTCTGTCTTCACAGAACAAGACAGTACAGGAAGTCTTACCAGCTGTTTGTGTCCTTTTCCCCCAACCACTTAGGTCAAACAGTCTTCAAAATTACTCTCACTAAATGGATTGTTGACTGTATTTCCCTGATTTATTCTCTAAAAGGTTTGGAATTGCCTCATCTTCCTAGAGCCCACTCTTCCAGATCTATGGCTACTTCACCTGCATCCCCTCCAAAACTTCAATTGATGATATCTGTGCGGCAGTCACTTGGTCGAAGACATACCTTTGTCACACATTACAAATTGGGTATTGTCTCCAGAAGCAGAGCTTCCTTTGGTTTGTCAGTGCTCTGGCATTTCCCTCCTTGAGGGCCTCCCAAAAGTTACGTAGCTGGGAACTCTGACCCATCAGAGAAAGAATGAAAAGGACAACATCAGATTTAGAAGTTATGTACTTAGCATAACTTGGCATCTGTGTTGTCCATTTTTATTCTTCCTCACCTTCCCTCCCAGCCATCACCCAACCTTGTCACGCCTACAAGGATTTTTGAATGTTTTAGGAATACTAACCTTTCAGGTTTGAGCCTCAACTTTTATGTCTGTCTTCTTGTGTCTATTACACAGTGGGCAGTAAGGCAGCAAACTCAATCTGAGGAGATGGGGATGGAATAGGGCATTATGGGTAGAGGAAAGAGCTCGAGACTTGGATCCTAAATGTTGTGAATGTGGCCGAGTCGGATATGAGGGTCAGATCCATAACCCATTAATGAGGAGCAATGAAAACTGACAACACAGATGCCAAGTTATGATAAGTATATAACTTCTAATTATTTCTGCACCCAGCTGAATAAATTTGGCTTTGTCTCCTACACCCCTAAATGTGTTATAAACACTTCAGAAAACACACTGCACCTCAGGGCAACACTATCTGTGATCTCAATGGTTTTAGTCAATGAGTTTTTGTTTTTTTCCAGCTTCACATGGTGGCTGTCATGGAACCAGTTGATGTACTAACTGCAGCACTTTAATACAGTAAACTCTCAGTTAACCGGCACCCAGTTAACTGTAGTTTCTGGTTGCTTGAGAGTTGCTATTAAAAATAGGCCTGACTAATACTGTACCCTATACTATTTGTTTGTCTTGATCTGGTTTGACTTGATCTCAGGTTGGCGAGAGAGGAAATTTATTTCTATCTTCTTTTTTAAAACTCCTAAACTCTAAAACGTAAGGTATGTTTTTGCGGGGGGGGGGGGGGCTGGCGGGGTGGCAGAAAGTGCAACACATGAAAATATTACTGTATTTATTTGATTTTTTTGCTCGTTGCTTCAGCTCATGTTAACTGAGAGTTTACTGTAGCTAATATTTGTTGGTATTTTTGAACCCGTAAAGAGTGTTTTTCCAGAGATTGGGCTGGGGAGCATTAGACAAGAATAAAAGGTATAGAGGCATGCTGATTTCTCAAGAGTTGTTTCCTAATTGTATATATTTTTGTTCCCTAGGTGGCTGACTTCGACTTTTCCCCCATGGCAGACAAACCAACATTGCTATTGGATTCCGATGTGAATACAGTTAATACATGTTGTCTACATTGTTTCAGGCAGAAGGATGGTCTTGAAGAGGAACAGCCCCTTTTATGGCCACGCACCAGAGCAGTGCGTCAGTATACAGTGTGATGCAGTAAATAATGCGACTTGGACTGTAATTTTGTCTCTCCAGTAATATAGCTGTTGTGTCTGTGACTTTTCCGTGTCCCTCCTTAATGGCAGGGAATGGCATGACAGACCTCCAGCAATATAGTTTCTAGACTGCAGTTGGCTCATTTGTTCTTCAGAACTAAGGAAAATTTTAAGCCATCATAATGAATTCTAGTTAAGAGAGTTGCTGTCTGCGTGGTGGTAAAGCATTTCCCTGTGATGGTGAAGGGTGGTTACCTTAAGTAATCTCATCAAACAGCAAGGAGTAAGTTTGGTCGTGTTGTTCTTGGACTGTATCACTGATTATTTTTCTAGAGCTTTCCTTCAGACTTAGCAGTTTGTTAACTATGTCTAGTACAACATTAGGAACCACTGCTGATGTGAGTTTCATGTATGCCATGTGACTTTTAGTTAAACTTTGTACAGATAAAGGTATTATTGTCTATTGGTATAATTATGTAAAAAAATAACAGAATTGCAGGTTCAAGAACTTAAAACCTGCTGTGATGATTTCTATAGACTGTTTCAGACTGTGTATTTTTGAAAGCCATATGTATCACAGTTTAATTTCTGTAAAGCGGTATCCATGCACTCTAATTTTATTTATATTTGTAAAAGAACTTGCAGATGCTGAATTTAGCAGATGTTCCCTTTAAAGTATTACAGAAGCTTTGACCACAGTACAGACTGAAAACAAAAAAAAAAACTTTAGCCAAGTAAAGCTCTGATATTTTTGTTACACCTTCTAAAATGGATCCGTATGAGAGCTTTCCTTTTAACATTGGACAATTCTGTTATGAAGAAGAAGTAACTGGAGTCTTTTTACAGTAAGTGGCAGAAGAGATGCCCTGACAGCAGTGTGAGTGTCTGTGTTAGATTTCATTCTACAAAGGGGCATTCTTTTTAAAATAATGTCACAGTGCTAAGAAAGAGGCGTACGTGACTTCTGTATGTGTATATGGGTTCTTTCTTAAGCTGTGTAGCAGTATAGGGCTTTTGGCAAATGCCAGAGTAGATCACTGGGATATAAAAGGTGCTGTGTTTTAGAGGATATTGCTGATTTGTCTGCTTTTCCGCATATAGGTAAGTTTTGTTATCACCTTATGTAATTCAGGGTCTGGGGAGCTGGAGGGTGTCCTGGTAAGCAAAAGATAAAAATAAGCCAGTGAGTTGTGGATGGGATGACAGCCCATTGCATCTCTCACACACACACACACACACACACACACACACACACACACACACACACACACACACTTTAGAATTTTATAAATCCACCTACTGCATGTTTTTGGGATATGGAAGAAAACTGAAGAACTGAAGATTGCGGAAAAATAGACAAACTGAAGGTGAAAACTGCGCACAGAAGGCACCTCCAGCCTGGATCCTGTCCCGAGAGCCAAGTACTGTCAGGCAGCAGTGCATATCACTGCATCACTGAGACACCTTACATACAGTCCATGTAACCACATTTTTATATCCATAGAACATACTAACCATCACAAAGTAGAAAAAGAGACATACACCAACATTTTTAGGGTCTTGAGCATGGCATCAGTGCATCACTTAAATCATGAAACTTTCTTTTCAGTTTAATCTCTGTTTTCCATTTATCTTCTATCCATACTATGTGATCCTTTAAGATGAAGTTCATAGGTTCATAGGTAGGTATTAGGCTGTCTGCCCAAGGGCATTTCTAAGCCTAGCCAGAGTGTGTCAGCTTTCGCCGCCCCATTGATTAATTAACTGAGTCTCTGTCAAGAAGAGCCAATGAAGTGATCCCAGGGGTGTATTTTCTGTTACCCAACCACTTGTCAAGGTTTCTCTTGAAGAGGGTTAGTGAGGGGCTCTGCCTAATGTAGTTAGGAATTTTTTTCCAAAGCATGGGGAGTCTCTGTGACAGCAGTCTATCCCTCCAGCATGTTTTATTCATTGTTGTGGCGATGTTTAGCTCACTAGAGCGAGCGGCTCGCAGTGACGTGGATTTCTTTAGGTGGAGCATGTCCATCATTTCTGAGTTGGACATGGCTTTGTAAGTCAGGCAGAGATCACCTCTGAGTAAGCGATATGCGACTGAATACAGCTGGAGTTTTTCAGTCGGGTTGCATAGGACATATGTTTGAAGCCAGTAATCCTCTTGGTGAGGTACTTTGTGGTCTTTCCAGCTGTTGGAAGTGTCTTGAGAGGTACATCCCAAATGGGGCATTGTACTCTATGATGGGTCTGATGAGTGACGAGTAGAGGGGCACTGTAACCTCTTTATTTCTAGATGCGAACTCTTTAGTAATTAGATGGGCTACATAGAAAGATTTCCTAACTAATTTGGCAATATGGTTGTCAGAGGAGAGATTAATATCTACCTGGGTCCCCAAATCTCTTATTACCTCTTCTGTATTAAGGGGGCTGCCACCTATGTGGTAATTCATAGGTGTTTTGTTTTTCCCAAATGGGATGACTATGCATTTTCTGGCATTTAGCTTGAGACCATGACTTTGACACCAGGTGTCCGTCTCAGTAAGACCCTTTTGGAGAATGTCTATGTCAGCCGGAGAGTCAATTATGGCTCCCAGTTTGCAGTCATCGGCAAACTTGGTTAGCTATAGTCCTCCTGTGTTTGCCTGTACTTCTGAGAAGTATATGCCAAACAGTAGGGGTCCCAGGACCGAGCCGTGTGGGACACCACTTGTGACTGGTTTAGAGTCGGACCTGGAGCCCACTATTCTTATCTTGTGAGGTCTGTCTGTAAGCCAGTTGGCAACCCATCTCGTGACGTAGAGGTTTATGTTCAGGCTGGTGAGTTTATCTATAATTCCCGAGTGGGTAATGGTGTCAAAAGCCTTGGCAACTCCTAGCATTGAGTAGCATAACCCTCATTTTTTTATTTGTGCTGTTTATGGAGGTGGGGTTGACTTTTGAGCCTTACCTAAAAAAAGTGCTATGGGGGCAACAAGAGCCTTGGCCAGTGTTCGAAAGCCTAGGGGTGACAGATGCAAGCTGTCTGTTGCGAAGCAACGAGGCTTGTCGAGCATGTCGTCCCAGGCTGACAGACACTGGATCCTCTTTGAATGACACCAGAAGCTTAGCCAATTGTTGAAATTTATATTTTTTTCTTTATACAATTGATATTTTTTTCTTTATACTGCGTTATCATTCTTGGTGAGGACAGGATGCTACTCAGGGTCAGGGTCATACCTGCCTGGGCTACATGATCAGAGAGCTCTTCCATATCTCTTTTCATGTAGTCCAGGGTGGTACGTCTCAGGTCATTCACACCAACATGAACAATGACAGAGTCATATTTGTACTTGTTCTGGAGTGACCTGAGTGCTTGTGTTATGTGGCGGATTCTGGATCCCGACAGGCAGCTAACAGTAACCTTCTCCTTGTCCAGACTAGTGAGTGGGACGTCAGTGTGCCTGACTATAGAGTCACCTATTACTAGTGTGTTAGGTATGTTATTTCACCTTAAGGGCTGTGATTGTGCGGCACACTGATTTTGTGTTTTATGTGTTGTCTGGTTTGTGACGGGAGGTGCAGGTTTTTTGGGTGTCTGCTTTGGAGGTCTGTGATGCTTTTGAAGGTTTTTATTTAGAGCCTCCGAGTATGATTTTGTGTATTTATGTGTATTTTTTGCCAGTGCTGGTTTAGTATGTCTGTGTGAGGCTGGAGGTGTGGTGCAGGTGTTAACCTTCTCCTCATGACTGCCTGTTCCAGTCTTGGGTGGAGAGAGCTTAGCCTCCAGTTTAGCTGTATAATTGCATCTCTCGCATATGTTAATGTTTTGTGGTAGGAGGAGAGGGTTGTCTGTGTACATGAGGCAGTTGTAACATTGCCTCAGGATAACCAGGTTCACCAGCTGAACTGGAGAGTATACCTGAAATTGCCCTTTGGTCATGCCTGAATAGTAGGGTGAGCTGCTTAGTCACTTGGTTGGTGAGGGGTGAATAATGAGCCTTGCCCTGCTAGGCAATCAAATGTCGGGGTATATTAGCGCTTGCTATTAGGTCTGAGCAAGTGCTGGACTGTAGGATGCTTTTTAGTGCTTAGGTTGAGAGTTAGACTACTTTCATGGGAAAAACTGAAGAGGAGACTTGGTGGAGCCGGGATAAATTTAACCCTTGCTAACCGGCGCTGCCCAGACGTGCAAATCCGTGCAAACACGATTTTTACAGCAGGGAAATGAAAGAGATAGAAATTAGCCCAAAATGGCCTGTAAACTACTAACTTCTGGGCTGCTCAAAGCTCCCTCTCTTACAGGTGAACAGAGAAACCTCCCTCTATCCAAGTAAGGTATGGGCAACTCAGAAAATTGTAACATTCAGCACTAGCCTGAAAACTGGACTGTACTAGCTTAGAAAGGTAGGAAACAAGGAAAAATTTTTTTTTTGAAAAGATAAGGCAAAAACAGTAAAAAAATACACTTAAAGCAGCTTTAAACGACTACAAACAGTAAAAAATACACTTAAAACAGCTTTAAATGACTACAAACAGTAAAAAATACACTTAAAACAGCTTTAGATGACTACAAGCAATCAGAAAAGGGTTTTAAACAAATTACCCAATTAACCAGTAAAGAAATCTCAAAACTGAGCCCTGTTCCTGTTCGGATAAAACAATTTCTTTCTAGATGCCTGCATCTAAGAGAAATGGGAAGAAATTGGAATATCATTTTCCCAGAATCAGGAAATAATTCCAGCATGGAAGATTTTGAAAAGTGAACTCTTTTGATCTACACAGAAAAGAACAGAAGTACTGAGACCATTTCATTCATTGTGTGGTTCCAAGCATACCTAGTGATGTTAATTAATTTTGCTTCTGTTCATTTCTGCTGTTTGAAAAAATATATTTTGTTTGCAATTAGTGAAAGTGGATATATGCTGTGTTATTGTAAGGACTACTGTAAATAAAATAGCATTGCAATTGACACACTGTAATGGAGTGTATTTTTTATGTGCATTTCATATCCTTTCCCATCTCTCAGATTTTCAGGTAAAGAACAGTTTCATACTGTCATACCTCTCAATCACTCCACATCTGGCTGGGTGCTCTGATTGTAAATAGTAAAATCTGTGCTCGCTTTGCTGCTCCAGTTTGAGGTGACACAGATCTGAATTTCTTCCCTTTCTTTGACTTGATAATAGAGCCAGTGAAGGAGACTTCTTGGAGCTTGCCACAGTCATAATGTACCAGAATTGGACATGCATGCTGTCTAGCACTAATGCAGTCTTTTTTAAAAAAAAACAATACCGCTTAGTGCTGAAAATGTTACAGTGATAAGCGTGGATCTGTCTGTTGAACTGGTAAGTAACTAACTTAACCAATGCAGTCATTTTTAAAAAACCCAATACCACTTAGTGCTGAAAATGTTACAGTGATAAGCGTGGATCTGACTATTGAACTGGTAAGTAATTAACTTATTTGACGTGTGTGTGTGTGTGTGTGTGTGTGTGTGTGTGTGTGTGTGTGTGCGTGTGTGTATGTGAGAGAGAAAGACAGTGTGAGTGAATGAGTGTGTATGTGTCTGTGTGTGTGTGCTCAGGCAGAGGGCATTGCTCTGCTCCTCAAATGTCTGTGATTTTTGCAGAATGTCCCTGATTTTACATCCTCTTTTTACTTTGTGCCTCATAAAATTTATCTTTAACTGGTAAATCACTGAAGATTACATTCACTCAATAATGCTCCCTATTGTTCAGGAAATGCACCTACCTGCAAAACCTGTCAACTTTTTACATAAAATACAGCTGTCTGGCAGTTATCAAACAGGATCTGACAGGTCTTAATGAACTGCTTCCTTCTTTTTTCTTTCAGCTTTTCCCAGTTAGGGGTCACCACAACAGATCACCTGTAAAATCATGATTGGCAGTGGAGTTTTATGGTGTCAAGTTGCCAGCCTGGCACTCAACCTTCCCCAGAAGGCACACGCACACACGGCACCTATTTAGTGTCCAATCCACTTACAGCATGTCTTTGGGATGTGGAAGGAAACCAGAGCACCCGGAGGAAACCCATGCGACCACAGGGGAGGACATGCAGACTCCACATAGAAAGCACCCCAGCTGAGGATCAAACCAGAGAGCCTCTTGCTGTGAGGTAGCAATGCTAACCGCTGCACCACCACAGCCACCCAGTGAACTGCTCTTCCTATTGTCAAGAATATAAAGTGTGGTCCCTTTCCCCTTCATTTGCCTCCTGTGTGACACTGAGCAAGTCACATAACTTCTCCAGGGCCCCTTTTCTGGGCATTTGTCCCGTTTATTTTTTGGCTGTCTGCAGAATTCTTGATCAAAGAAGATGAGAAATGTGTTGGTCTGTTCCTGGTAAAAGTATGTTTTATTTATAAATTGTTATGCATTGCAGCAGCTAAATAATTATAGGTATGTGAGTTTCAGACTTCATATCTTTCATTAAAATGCTTTCTAATGTAATGCTTGTTATTCTAAAAGCCTTCTAAATATATACGTGCAGTATTTAAATCCTATTCCTGATTTTTGGGTCTTTGTGTCTGGTTCTTGAGCTAAGAAGTTGAGAGGCAGTGTGGGTTTCACTGAATGGTTTTGATACCAGCAAGCGAAAGTACATTTCTGGGCCACTTTGTATGTACATATTTATTTATTTAATCTGAAGCAGACATCTGAAGTATATGCCATCACACAAGAGGCTATAATTAATGGTTTCATCTGTGTGTGTGTGTATTGTGTATTGTGTGCTTGCGCTCTCAACTGTTTTGGTCTGTTTCTTGTAAAATTTGTGGTTTTCTGTTGTGGATTACAGTCACTATATATCTTTCAGAAAATGCTTGCTAATCCAAATTATTTCACAGTAGCAACCTTCTAAGTATATAAGAGCAATATTTAAAGTCTGTCTGTGATTTTGGGCCTTTGTAAGTGATTCTTGGGCTAAGAGGTTGGGAGACCATGGGTGGGTTCTCTTCATGTTGCTCTGTAAGGCTCTGACAACAACAAGCTGAAATACATTTGTCGGTCACAATCAAATATCTGAAGTTTACATGGGCATACAAGTGGTTGTAATTCATGGTCGTATCTGTGTGTCTGTGTGTGTGTGTGTGTGTGTGTGTGTGTGTGTGTGTGTGTGTGTGTGTGTGTGTGTGTATCCGCATGTTTATACTTTTGCAAAAGCTCTGTAATATTATATTAAGTAGGAAGGACATAGGGCTGTGGAAAAATGCAATGCATTTTATATAAAATATTTAAGAATTTATAAGGCATTATTTTAGTCAGGTGACAACACAGAATTGGAATGTTGCTCTAACTGAAACTGCTTATCACAGAGAACTAGAATGAGCAAAAAGATTTATTTTCATAGGAACCAAAGAATTGCATTTTATATGGCCAAGATGATCAAGAAAATTTTAGGCTAAGAGAAAGTAATGGGGGTATCCTGAGTGAAACACCAGCACTTGTAATGTCTTTAGTTGACTCTAGAACAGAAGTAGCTGTTAAAAAAGGGATAATTAGTAGGGCGCATAAAATATTACATGTTAACTATCGGAATGAATCTCAGGAGGATAGAAAGGACTGGGAAGAGAGACTGGATAAACAATTCATGAAGGAACAATGAGAGGATATATGTATGCCTCCCAAATATGCAAAACGTCTGGAAGATTTAGAATGTTTGCTTGGAAGTGTTTGCATAGGTATTTTTATAACCCAAGGAGTCTCCAAAGAATTTTTCCAGAGGTAGATTGCAAATGTTGGGAAGTGTGATGGAGAATAAAGAGGTAATTGGGAACATATTTTTGGGAGTGTAATGAGTTGTTCCATCTAGCAACAATGCCACTGTGGGCCTCAACTGCACAACAGTAAATCAATACAATTAAAAAGAAAATAAATTAAATTATATTTGCTGCTTTTAGCCATTTTGTCTCTGCATTTTTTATTTTATTTTTTAGTGTAATGAGTTGGCAGACTTTAAACATTCCATACAGACTACTCAGTCAGAAAAACTAGGTGAGTAATTTGGTGTAATTAAGGAAATTATTTTTTTGAGCTGAGATACAGGATGCGAATTGCCTAGATTTAGTAAGGTCTTGCTGAGTTTAATTCTGGTGGCTGCCAAAAACAGAAATTGCTAGAAAATGCAAATCAAAGTCTAAACTAACAGTATTAGAAGTAGTGAATATAGTAGCAGAGAAAAGAACTGGAAGTAGGATCTTTAGAAAAGGGTAGGAGCAAATTACACAGAAAAAATGGGAATTCTGGGAACAATACATGCAGAATAATGTTTTGGAGGAGGAATGAGGTTTAAGGGAAGGCAGGAATTGAATGAGCTATGCAATGTTCAATTGACAATAAGTGTATAGAATATTTTATGTGATGTGTAATGTTTGCAACTGAAAATATGTCAATATGGTTTGTTTTCATTTACATAAATGCATGATTGTTTATGTCATAAGTAATAAGTTATTAAAGATGAAAAAAAAGGAAAAGAAGAATTTAGGCTGAAATTCTCTGGTAGCATAGAATGATAAAATCCTAACCATGGCCCAGTAGGCCTGAGTTTGAATGGGATGCAGGGCAGGGAATGTTTATAGCATATAACAACCCCCCACAGGATGGAAGCAGAGATGGCCAAGCCCCAGGGAGTGCCTTAGGATCCACAACCAGTTCTAGCAATATCAGATTAAGTCCTGGGTGTTGGAATTAAGCTGAAAGACCTGGCGTCAGTTTGGAGGCAGTGGGGGCTAGACTGGTGTAATGATGTCCCCTAATGGGGACCAAAAAAAAAAAAATAGGCTGAATGTGGCTTGATTAGAAATGCTTGGAACTCTGGTTCCTTTCTAGCCTAAGGTGTCATCTGTGTTTTTATTTATTTAACTGCAACATAAATGTGTAGTGAAGGTTCCACAGCCATGTCTTAGACAAATAAAAATATGAAGACTTTACATTAAATTAGCTAACTAAACTAGTTATAGCTGGCATGTATAGCAAGTGAAAAGAACACTTGTGTATCTTTTTACAGTGCAGTATGGATACATTTTCTAGTATATCTATATATATGCACCTGTCAGCTCCACAATGGTTCAAAGTTTATAAAATGTACCTGCCAAGAAGTTAAATTTACATATTTGTGCCCCTGAATTTACACACACATAGATTTTTAGTGCTATGATTTTGGAACCTCAGCTAAGATTTTTGATGCTCCCTTTCAACTATTTGGAATGCTGAGAGGTTGAGAGGTATGTAAACCTTCAAGCTCAAGTACATTTCTGCTTTTGGTAACAGGCCAGTATAAAAGTGTTGCAAAAAAATCAGGACTCATTGGTTTTGAATGATGGAAAATTGCTCTACTGTGTTTACTTCCATTACTAAGCAGAATCAGCACATACAGGAACACATGCAGGCAAACTGACCCAAGTCGTTTGAGGCGGCCATCTTGGCCCTTCTTGAGGAGGTAATTGTAGTTAAAGCACTAAGCCAATGAAAGTTGGGTGGGACCAGAATTCCCACACCAAAGAAACTGATTAGAAAAATTTCCTCACATGGATGTTCCTGAATAAATTAGATTTTTAGTTGTATGTGTTTCTGCTGCTTATGACAATACCTCTGGAAATCAACCTCTCACTGGGTGTGTCCAAATCAGTTAGTACTGATGTTCAGCTGGATGTGCAGTTCCAGTGATTCTATGCAGTGAATTGTATTGGAAGGAACATTGTGAAGGTGCAAACCCATGACATATACAAAGAGGAGTATAATTAGAACACTGCATTCAGAGCTTAGCTAGTGCATTGGTGGCTACCATTTTTAACCGAAGGTATCCAGACTGAGGACCAAACTAAAGCTTAGGTATTTGAAGAACAGAAAGTCTACTGGCTGTCTAGCAGGTTACCCACTTTGGGGGTGGGGACAGGATGCATTTTCTGCCACAGTGCAGGTATGAATGCCATGCAGTGGTACTTGCAACCACCTCACTTAACAGCTGCGTGGAAGGACCAGATCCTGACTCCCAGGCTCTGTTATAGGTAATTTTTTTGTCACGGTCGTAATTTACGTGTCTTCCAGACAGAGCGTCAGGCTGTCATGTCTTCCTTAGCAGCTTGGTTATCTGATGACTTCAGCCCATTCTGCAACCTAGGATGCCAATGTTGTAGTATAATTCAAGTCACTGTACAGTGGGTGGGCTAGTGTACAGTGTGACACTAGTGCATGATAACTAAACACTTGGTGGTCCTTATTGTAGTCCCACTCTAGTTAAAAATGAAATTGCTGTTGCAGTTTTATATGCAGGGGTGTGGCAATATTAGGACCCTGTCAAAAGGGTAGTCAAAGCCTCAGAGGACAAGCAGTGAAAAAGTGTGTATTTCAACTAGGAATCATATCCATGCTCTCTCCCTCTGGATCATTGTTTCATCTGGTCGCTCAAAGTTACTGAAGCAGCTGAGAATTGTTCAAGATAATAGAATATTGTGTGTGTGTGTGTGTGTGTGTGTGTGTGTGTGTGTGTGTGTGTGTGTGTGTGTGTGTGTGTGTGTGTGTGTGTGTGCGTGTGTGTGTGTTTGAGTGTGTGTGTGTGTGTGTGTGTGTGTGTGTGTGTGTGTGTGTCTGTCTTTTCCTGTCACATATGTGATTCACACATACAGACACATGAAAACAGACCACATCTGTCATCACATCACCTGAGCCAAAATCCAAGCGCAAATTTCTACCCCCCCCCCCCCCCACACCACTAAGGGATGCATATAAGATAAGAGGAGATGAAGACTGGCTACAGTACAACAGAAGATGAAGTCTTTGACATGGTTAGTCGGCCATTTCCATATTTGGTTAAGTGCAATAGCAGACAAAGTTCCCTCTGTTGTTGGAAGAAGATGCTAAGGCACTGAATAAGCCATGTTGTTCTTTTATAGGTTCATAGGCAAATACGAGGCTATCAGTCTGCAGATTATTACAAGCCTAGCCAATAACCAGAGGTCTGAATCAAACCCTGTACCTTTTATCTTGAGGTGAAGTCCCTAACCATCTTGCCAACTTTTGTAATTAGCAGGATTCAAACCTGTGTAGAGGAAACCCCACTAGATTTCAAGTCTATTGTCTTAACCACTCGGCCATGATGACTAACCACTTGGTCATGATTTTTAATTATAGTAAATGTTATTAGCCTATAAATTTATTCACATCTGTCTGGCAATCAAACGGTTTAAGACAAAAGGAGCTTTAGTTCTTAAGACAACTGGAATGAGGAAGGATTGCCAGGTGGCTAAATAAATCACAAGAGGAGCGTTCCTTCATTCCTTTATTTATTTTTGTTTACGGGAGTAGAGCACTGATCAGATTTGACCACTTGCAGGCTCAGCCCAGGAAACATACATAATTGCAAATGTAAAGCAGTAGCAAAGGAATAACTAATCATAACCTAGACATAAAATAAACTACAGACATATTTACAATATTTAATGTTTAATGTTAATGTTTAGAAAGATGTAGGATCAGGAGTATACAATGCATAACACAGCTGTTAAAACACCAAGTTATACTTATGCTTAACTAGTAAAGAAAGAGATCAACCTCCACCATTGTCACCAGCCCCTTTTATGTCAAACAACACTTCTGTGGAAGGGACTCAGTATTGATGATCAAATGTAAGGAACTGAGGAAGAGGGAGAGGAACAGGCATTAAGAGAATGTTATAATATTATTAAGTGATTTTATGTTACATGATAACCATTTGTTAGTTTTGTCAAAAGGGTTTTCACTCATTCCCTCTCAAACTGCCAATATGACTAAATTCTTGGTAGATTTGAAATTGTATGAACCAAAGTTAAATCTACAGTATTTGTTACACAACATTCTGCATTAATAGAAGTGGGTCAAAACATAAAGTACACACAATACAGTGCTTCACAGTAATTTACTGGTATTTCATGATGTTTGCGAAAAAGATCTTCACCAGATCTCAAAAGTAAAAACTAAAGGGCACAATCTGTCTTTCAGTGAAAGTTAACATTGCAACAGTTGTCACAAAATAACAAAATCTGGGCGATGAAAGATGACAAGGGCAATGGTGTGGTAATAATGAATTCAGATGATTATAACATGACAATGTGGAACCTTTTAAAAGCTGAAAATTGTTACGAAGAAGTAACAAAAAACATTGATCTTTAAGAAATTTTCTGAGATTGATATGTTGTTTGACACATTATGTCAGGGCTGCATTGATTTCTATCTATGTAGTTTTTAAAGGTAGATCATCCCAAAATGGAGATGCTATTTAGGATACCAAAGATTCATAAGAACAAAGAAAATCCCCCTTTTAGACCAGTGTTAGCCACTGATTTTTACAAAACAGAAACAATTTCAGTTTACTTGAATCATATTTTAAACCCTGTACTTTATGAATCAAAATGTTACTTAATTTTACCCAGAATTGTTGAACATGCTCCATCTTAGAAAAACCAAATCTACTCGAGCTACATGCTGTAGGGATATAAACCTCAACACAACAATGAATAGAACATGCTGGAGGGATAGATTCCCTTCGCAGAGACTTCCCTTACTATGGAACAGGATCCCGATCTACATAAGACAGAGCCCCTCACTATCACGCTTCAAGAGGAACCTTGATGAGTGGATGGGTAACAGAAAGATGTAATGGGATCCTATCTCGCCTACATTCACAACAGATGGGTTCGGAGCCGATCCATCGGCTCCGACTCGGCAACTAATACACTAGCACGAAGTCTCTCATTGGCTGGGCTACTCCCTATCCCAGGATGCACTACACCTGCTTCCCAGATCTCGTTTGCCGCTTAACAAGCTGGACGTGGTCTCGACTTGGCTGGAGCTAAGTGGTTCTTTTTACCTTATTGGTCCTTGACCTAGGGAATTTTTGTCTATATTAACCAAACAGCTGTTTTAACAGCTATTTCTTACTAGTTCTTATTGTTTTTTTGTTGAGTGCTTGTTTCCAAAAAAATTTTAATTTGTTCAGTCGGGTAAGGCCCGTTTAAGTTAGAGGGCCTTTGCCCTACCTTTGAGTGTTTTTAGTTTTTATTAACTTTCTATTTCTTATTAGTTGTTTTTTGGGCAAAGCCCGTTTAAATTAGAGGGCTTTGGGCCGTTTAACTTGTTTCAAATTGTTGTGAGGTAAACTTTCACCAGTACTCGCGCCAGTGTGTCTCGCGCTTTTCAGTTGGCGCAATTTGTGTATAGTGCTATACTTGTTGTGGTAGAGTAGGATTTCCTTAGAGTTTGTACTTGTTGTGGCCTGTATCATGTCTAAGGAACAAAAGTCAGGTTTTAAAAAATGCACTCGGTGCAAATATAAAATGTCCATTACAGACAGTCATTCAGTATGTGTTTATTGTTTGGGGCCGAAACATCTGCAAGAGACTTGTAGCGTCTGTCATGCGTTCTCATCTAGAGTTCTTCAAGAACGCAAGAACAAATTAATATTGAAAGGGCTTATCAAGCCTTCTTTTGAGGAAGCCTTAGATCTACCTGTTGCTTCCAAAAAGCAAAGATCGTCGGCTCCGACAAGTCCGTCGGAGCCGACTTCTAAAAAGACAAAATTGACCTCTTCTTCCTCGGCTCCACTGACTTCGGGGCCGAGGGTCGAAGGGTCTGCCTCGATACCTCCTACCTCGGCTTCATTGCCTTCGGAGCCGCAAGTTGGAGTATCGAGAGGTGAATCACCTCCATCGGTTCCAATGGCTTCGGAGCCGGTGGAAGTGTGCAGCTCAGACTCTTCCCCCTCGGCTCCGAAGAAGGCTCCTTCGGTGCCGATGGTGGTCCATGCTGTGGTGGAGTCGGCGCCGATAGCATTGGAGCCGTTTCGGAGCCGGTCCCCTTCTCTCTCGGAGCCAAGAGGAAAGTCTTCTCGATTGTCTACCTCCTCTGAATCATCGAGACTTTCAGATTCGGACCTGGATAGGGTTTTACAGAGGCTATTCCAATCTCCAGTGTTTACTAAATTGGTCTCGGCTCCAGCACAGTTAGTTTCGGAGCCGATCCCCCCTCCAACACATTCGATTCCTCCTCCAACCTCCTCGGAGCCGTTGGAGTCGGTGGTGGTGGAGCAGAGCGGAGCCATACGGTCGGAGCAGAGACCCCTTCGAGGTCTCTCGGTTCCGACTGTGCTTCCTACCCTGTCCTCCGGTTCAGGGTTTGGTACTGCGACCTCTTCAGCCGGGCCCGAGGGAACACTTTGGGATTGGGTGCTTGTGCCTAGTCTTCCTCTCGGAGCATCGGCTGCTGGAATTCCCAGTGCCATCGTGGCCTCTAGACCAGTGACCTCCTTGGATTCTGGAGGTCCGGCCTTTGAGGCCATGAGGAGCGCGCTGGCCATGCCTTTGCCGGTTCAGCAAGATTCTACCTCACCATCCCTAGATTTGGAGACTGGTGCCTCTGTTGTGTTGCACCCCGGCAGCGGGGCCCCAGGGCCTGAGGATACCCCCATCGGGGGTTCCCTTCTTCCGGGTGGTCCGCTCAAACTGCTTCGGACGAACCCCCACGGAAGAAATTGTGTAAGAGGAAGCACGTAGACTCCCAAGATGAGTCTGTTACATCGGATACTGACCTCGATGACGCAGAAGGGTCCCCAAATCATCTTTGGATGATATCTCCTTCTCAGATATCTTGGAGATTCTGAGACAGAGAGGTGACTGGCAAGCCAAAACCCCTTCAGCTGAGGAGTCAGTCTTCCTCAAGGCCTTTGGGGCCCAGCCTTCCGCCTCCTGGGTGTCTCCGCCTTCGATGAACTCCTTGATTTGGTTTCTCAAGGCGTGGGAACACCCTGATTCTGTGGAACCGGTGCCTGCGAGGCCCAATAAATTTGTCAGCCCCCCCCCCAGAAGGAGTTTCTCACAAAGGGTGTGCCTGTAGATGCTTTGGTGGTGGCTTCTGCCACACAGCAGGATGTGGCAGAGGCTTCGACGTCTGTTCATCCTCCTAATAAGGATTCTAGGAGTATGGATAGGTACGGGAAGCGTACCCTGTCTTCAGCGGCCTTTGCCTTACGGTCGCTGAACTACTTATGTCATTTTTCGAGGCTCCAAAGGGATCTTCTCAAAGAGCTAAATGACTCTCTTGTTGGTAACCTACCTGAGGCGCTGGCCCCGACTGTTGGCGCACAGATGACTACCCTTTTTTCTATTGTTAACTCGTCCATGAGGCTCATTTCATATGCGGCCGAAGGGGCGAGTAGAGCAGCGGGAACAGGCGTTGCCCTCAGGAGACAAGCCTGGTTACGCTTGTGTTCGTTCGCGGAGGCCTTCAAGTCTTCCTTCGCTGACGCCCCCTTTGATGGGTCATCTTTGTTTGGACCCAAGGTGAAGGACACACTAACTCGTTGCGAGCAGGAGGGCAAGACTTTGACTGCCATTGGGGCCCGATTTTCCGCTCCTTCTAGGCCTTACCCCAAGGCTGGGAGAGGAGGGAAAATGTGGTTTAGAAAATCTCAGAAGTCTTTCCCTACTCCACCCAGTGATTCCCCCTCCAGAGGCAGGGGGGGGGGGATTTTGGAAGACGCCGCCCCAGAGGTGGCAGAGGCCCCCGTAACTCTGGAGACCGCGATTCCTTTCATGGTTCTTCATACAACCAGCGTTCCTGAGTTGTTGCCCGACTGTGCAACTCCGGAGCCAGTCGGGGGTCGTTTTGCGCACCCACAAGCTTGGGAATCCATAACAAGCGATCAGTGGGTGCTTCGCATTATTACCGGAGGTTATATCATCCCCTTCAACAAACCCCCCCTTTCTTTAAGGGAAATCCCGGACGTACCACCCAGTCAGTGGGATCAGGCAGCATTAGAGGTTTCAAAGCTGCTAGAAAAAAGAGCCATCCAGCCTGTCCCCATCGACCAGATCGGATCAGGAACTTACTCAAGATTATATTTGGTACCAAAAAAGACAGGGGACTTCAGGCCCATTTTGGACCTCAGTTCATTGAATCGTTTCGTAAAGAAGTCCAAATTCCGAATGGTCACTCTTCAATCTATTCTTCCTTTGCTGGAAAAAGATGCATGGATGTGCTCCATAGATCTCCAGGACGCTTACTATCACATTCCCATAGCTCAAGAGTCCAGGAGACATTTACGCTTCCTCGGAGTCAGTCATTTCCAATTCCGAGCACTGCCCTTTGGTCTCACCACAGCCCCCAGGGTGTTCACCAAGTGTCTGGCAGTGGTTACTGCTCACCTGAGAATTCTGGGATTCCAGGTGTTTCCTTATCTAGACGACTGGCTCCTTACTGCCACCTCCGAGCATCTACTACTCCAAGCGCTCAGAGCCACGTTCACCTTGGGCCGTTTCTTGGGGATCACGTTCAATTTGCAAAAATCTGTACTACAGCCATCTCAGCGTATTACTTTCATAGGCGCAGACTTAGACACAAAAAGAATGCGCGCCTTTTTACCGGCAGCAAGAATTCAGGTCTTACAAGATCAAGTCAAATCCTGTCTTCCCCTACAAAGAGCCCCGGCCCATCGGATCCTACAACTGTTGGGCTTGATGGCGTCGACCATACTTTTAGTTCCCTTGGCCAGACTTCACATGCGAATTTTACAATGGCTACTGTCGGTTCAATGGTCTTATCAGGAACTTCCTTTGAACCACTTAATCATAATCACGGAAAGTTGCCGTCGAGATCTGCATTGGTGGCTTCTCCAATCAAATCTCGACCAGGGCGACCTTTATACCTCAACGTCCGTTGCCACTGTGACTACGGACGCCTCCCAGGTAGGGTGGGGGAGACATTACCTGGACAGGTCGGTCCAAGGCACATGGCAGATCCAGGAAACGCATTTGCATATCAATGTCCTGGAGATGAGAGCGGTACTATTGGTACTCCAAGCTCTCCCTCACGCTCTCCCACAGGGCCCGATTACTATCCTATCCGACAACATGTCGGTGGTGTGGTACATAAACAAGCAAGGTGGAACCAGGTCTTACCCACTATGCAGAGAAGCCATGAGACTTTGGCACTGGGCGGTAGCTACCAACCGCTTTCTAATGGCAACGCACATACCGGGGAAGTCCAATGTGATTGCGGACAGATTAAGCAGGACCATTCTTTTACCCCACGAGTGGTCCCTCAACCAGAGTATAGCTGCGAAAATTTTCGACAGATTGGGTCTTCCTTGCTGCGACCTGTTTGCCAGCCCTCACAGTGCGAAATGCAGAGAGTTCTTCACACTGTTCCCTTCTCAGGGACAGATTCCCAGGGACGCTCTGACTCACATTTGGCCCCCCGGTCTTCTCTATGCCTTCCCTCCATTCCCCCTCCTACCGAGGGTGATACAGAAGGCCATTTACATGGAGAGTGAGATGATTTTGATTGCCCCGCACTGGCCTCGTCAAGTTTGGTTTCCTTTCCTACAGAGGCATGCGATAGAAGGTCCATGGTTTCTGGATCCGGTGCCAGACCTGTTGACTCATCAGTCAGGACGGCTTCATCCGTCTCTCAGGTCCCTGAAGTTGGCAGCATGGTTACTCCACTTCCATCCTTAGTCCGAGACAATGCTCTTTCGCCGGACGTGGTCCACATACTGTCTTCTTCTCATAAACCTTCCACCATCAAACTTTATTCCAGTAAATGGAAAAGGTTTGCCTTCTGGGCTCAAGAACAGGGTATAGATCCTCTCACTGCACCAGTATCGGAGGTTCTGAATTTTCTGGCCTCCCTTTTTCAGTCGGGCTCTTCAGTTTCTACCATTAAGGTTCAGTTAGCGGCGATCTCTAATTTTCATGCTTCATTTGAACCTTCATTGATGTCTCACAAACTTTGTAAGGCTTTCCTTAAAGGGGCTTGGCTCCTTAGGCCTCCTTTATCTCATCCTGTCCCCCCTTGGGATTTGAATATGGTTCTTGCTGCCCTAACTGCCCGTCCTTTCGAACCAGCTGCTACTTGTGAATTAAAATTTCTGTCTTGGAAAACGGCCTTTTTAGTAGCTATAACGTCTGCTAGGCGAGTTTCAGAACTTCAAGCTCTTTGTTCTGATCCTCCCTATTTGATTTTTCACAAGCATAGAGTTTCATTGAAATTAAACCCTGCATTTATACCAAAAGTGGCCTCCTCTTTGCAACAAACTATAGAACTCCCTGTCTTTTTCCCAGAATTCTCTAATAACGCAGAATATACTTTGCATCAATTGGACGTACATAGACAACTGCGTTTTTATTTGAATAGAACCGCTCAAACGCGGAAATCAAATCAATTGTTTGTTTCCTTTGCAGTGAACAAATTGGGTCAACCAGTAACAAAAGCCTCCATATCTAAATGGATTAAAGATTGTATCATTTTTATTTATTCACAGGCTAACAAAGACCTTCCCTTTCCAGTCAAGGCTCATTCTACCAGGGCAATGGCTACTTCCGTAGCTTTTCACTCCAAGTTATCAATAGATGATATTTGTGCTGCGGCAACCTGGACTTCTCCGCACACTTTCATTTCTCATTACAAATTGGATGTGGTTTCTCGAGGCAGAGCTTCCTTTGGTTCCACAGTTCTCAGGAGTGTGTTCCAATGAGCCACCCGGGATGTAGGTGCTAGGGACGCTGTCCCATCTGTTGTGAATGTAGGCGAGATAGGATCCCATTACATCTTTTAGTTATGTACTTACCATAACTTTGGATGTATGGGATCCATCTCGCCTACATTCATAAGTACCCACCCTCTTTCCCCTTCCATTCGGATTTAGAGGAGCTGTAGTCTCTTTTTTATTGGCGATTTTTCTTGAAGAACTTTAGTTGGTTATAGTGACTACTAGTTTTTCTGTGTTTGCATGGATGTATGAAAGCGAACAAACAAGATCTGGGGAAGCAGGTGTAGTGCATCCTGGGATAGGGAGTAGCCCAGCCAATAAGAGACTTCGTGCTAGTGTATTAGTTGCCGAGTCGGAGCCGATGGATCGGCTCCGAACCCATCTGTTGTGAATGTAGGCGAGATGGATCCCATACATCCAAAGTTATGGTAAGTACATAACTAAAAGTTCACACCGGGGATCACACCAACAGCACTACTAGATAGGGGCCAAGGGTACTAGCTGCTAGTACAAGGGTCTAGGGAACTACTAAAGGGGCTGGGCTAATATATGCCTTCGGGCAGATAGCTCAGTACCAACCTATGAACCTATAAGGGATTACTGGTATTTACTAGAATTGTTATGCAAAGCAGATTGTTAAGAATACCTTGGAGTTGTGATAACTTTTGATTTAGTTTCCTTGTACACCAGTATACATCAGGAACAAGTAATAGGTTTTGTGAGGAAGTATCTTACTAACTTTACCAAGTTTGACAACAGGTTTATTAATACAGTTTGTTTTTTGTTGGAATTGGTTTTGGACATTTTTTTATTTTTGGGGAAAGCTTTTTTAAACAGAAAAAGGAGTAGCAATGGGGGCAAGGGTAGCACTTGCATTTGCCAATTTGGTAATGGCATAGTGGGAGCAGTAATTCTTCAGTTCCCACCATTTGTTTTCCAAAATAGGTTTTTACAAACATTTTATTGATGATTTGGCTATTCATTGGTGTGGAACTAGTGATGTATTTTATGATTTTTTACAGACATTAATAACAGTACTGATTTTTTACATTTTACAAGACTGCATAGGCAAGTCAGCTAATTTTCTGGATTTAACTACCTACACAGGAGAAGTCAACATCCTTTACACATGAAACAAGGAGTAATAAAAGGACAGTTTATTAGATTAAGCAGGTTAACTAGCAACAAGTGTATTTTTATGGGAGACATACATTATTTGAAAATATTATTTTTGATAGAAGGTATGATAGCGGCTTCTTGTCAGAGATCATAGTATAAGTTTTAGTCATGAGACGGTATAAAGCTAAGCCACTTTTAAATGTGAGTGAAGGAATGTTGACAAAGAGAAATATGAATAAATAAGTTCAGTAATCAAATCTATGGAAGAGCATTCCCATTACCCATTGCTTTAGATATGTATAGTATTAAGAATATAAAAACAGACAATTGGAAAATTATTTTAGGAAACAATGATTTAACTAGAGTAATTGGAGAAAAAACTTTTTAACTTATAAATGTGACAACAATATAAAAGCTGTATTAGAAAAAGTAGGCAGACCAATTTGAACAAAATTTCTAAAGCTAGTACTTAATAGATGTAACAAATGTAAATATTGTACATTTATTTGTGATGCATCAAATGTGTATGTGAGAGTAGTTGATAAAATAATTTGGGGAAAGGATAGATGTGATTGTAATTCCATGGATATTGTCTATCTAGCAAGTTGTAAGACCTGTGATAGTTATTATATAGGAAAAGCCATCAGAAAATTATCTAAAAGAATATATGAACACATAATGGCTATAAACAATAAAGATTGTAGTAGTTCCTTGGCTAAACATGCCGTCGAATATGAGGATTTTATAAAAATTCAGTTTTTTTATACCTGAGAATGTTAATTTAAATCAATTTGTAGGTAATTAGTTTAGTGTCTGACAAAAAATCTGGACTTAATGAATTCATAACTATTACATTTTTTATTAGCTCAGAGAATATCATTAATATTTTTTTAATAGTGAAGAATTTTTAAACAGATATTGCAGATGTTTTCTGTTATTTTTTTTTATATTTACAATAAGGTTTTAAAAGAGGTAGAATCAGGAGTATACAATATATAACACAGGTGTTATAAGTGAGGTAAATGTGGTCGAGCCAAAAGAGTGGACATAGTATATACACGTATGGAGGGACATGTTACCAGTAAAGAGAGTAGAAATTGTGGAACACTAAAGAGCTAATAACAGAAGAAGTGGATGTTGTGTGTAGTGGGGAATGGATAGGGCAGTTGGGAAAACAGTGGGTATAAGTTTATAAGTTTGAGAAGTTAAGAGATTAAGCAACCAAGGATTTCTAAGATGAATATAATAGTGTAAGCATGGGAGTTAGGTGACATGGCCTGTGTTCTGACATGTGCACTTATATTGTTCGGTTAGGAATTGTTTGAACTGATGTCTGAACTGTTTGATGGCACTGATTTCAGAAAGTTTAAGTGCAAAGATTGCCACAGTTTAGGGGCAAGAACAGTGAAGCTACAACCTGTGGAATGAGGTTTACTGGGTGGAGATATGAGATTATGGCCATTAGTGAACTGGTTTCTTGGGTTGTTTTGTGGGTTGGATGTATTTAGTTTCATAGTTGGGGGGATAGTGTGTTTTGGCATAGGTGTTGGAAGAGAATGGAGCCAAGAAAGAGGTTAGATCTGCCTTGAATGACAAGTCAGTTTGCCATTTCCAAGGAGTTGCAGTGATGTTTATGCCAAGAAGAATTGGTGGTGATGAAATGACAGATTTTATTAGAAAGAAATTGTAAGGTGGTAGTGATTTTTTTTTTTGCAAGCAGTGACAGGAGTAGGCCATATTGTAGTTGTGCAAGCTGGACACCTATGCCTAAGGCTACTCTAGAAGGCTCTGAGAAGACATGATATATCTTTCTGTCTTAGTTAACTTTGGCTCTGACTTTCTGAATGTAGTCTTGAAAGTTGAGGGCTTGTCAAGCCAAATGCCAGATTATCAAAGTGAAATGGTGGATTTGATTAGGTTGTTGTCTAGGGCTTTGCTATGGAGAGGTTTAGTGGCTTTAGTGAGCATTTTCTTTGGGCCAAACAAGATGGACTTGTGTTTTTAGGGATGAGAAGTAGGTTTTTTTTTTTTTTTTTTTTTTTTTTAGAAAAAAAGTCAATTGTTTAGTTGTAGAAGGACAGCTTGAAATTAATTTTGGATGATGTCATGAGAAGGATTGATATAAAGGAGGAGTTATAGTTGTGGTGGTCAAGAGGCAGTTTATTTATAAAAATGGAGACTAGTATAGGCACAAAAAATCATCCCTGAGGAAACTCTGAAAGAGTGAAGGCTATATCTGGTAAGGCAGACCCAATTTTAACTGTGAAAGTTTGGTTAGTTAGGAAATCTTTGAACCATTGGGTCGATTCAGAGCTGACACTGATATCTTGTAAGTGGGTTAATAGGATGGAATACTCTACAAGGTCAAAAGCTAGGGTAAGGTCAATAAATACAGTCCCAGTGAGGCTGCCTTTATCCATGTTAGTGAGGATGCCATCAGTGAGTGTCCAGCGAATAGTCTTGGTACTCCTGCCTGCCAGAAAGCCTTGCAACTTCCAAGAATGTATGTGATGTTTGTAAAGGCAAGTGGTGATTTGGTTGTATATGATTTTCTAGGGTTTTACCAAGGGTAGGAAGTATTGATATTTAATGGAATCTGAAGGCTGACTAGGGTTTGTGATCTTTTGGTGCAGGTCTAACAAAGGCTGATTTCCAGACAGAGGCAATATATTGGTTGTATGGCTAAAGTTGTAAATGTGCTTTAATGTGGTGATTGTAAACTCTCTGCATTGGTGAAGAACCAAGGACATAGGTTATAAGGACCAGAGGGAGAGTATAGAGGAATATTATCTAGTAGAAGTACCAATTTGTTTGTAATTATAGAGAAGTAGAGTGGTAGCTGGTTTTCTGGAGGTATTTTAAAGAGGTTCAGGGAGCAGTGCCCTTAATTGTATTGCCAGTAATGTAAAAGTCAGCCAGAGCTACTTGTCAAATAGCAAGTCTTTCAACAAATGTTAACATATTGCCTAGATCAGGACACGTGTTACTTTTTAGTTAAGTGCTTTAAGTTAAACTTTCCACTGTAGCCAGATAACCAGATCAAGGGAATTGTGTATAAAAATATAAAACCAATCCAGGATAAGGAGGCTGCAGTTCAGAAACAATTATATAAAGAAATTCGGATTGGCTGGGTGGTCCATTTAACTCACATCCTTTTCCACATTTCAAGGTGTCCTGTTTGCACTTAGTACCTAAGAAATGCCAATGAGAATTCCATTTAATCCAGCAGTTATCCCTTCAAAAGGAAGGTTTGATTAATGAAAGCATCGACATGGAGGCAATGTAAGTGCAGTACACCTTGCTGGACAATGGCATTGTCCTAGTAAAAGCAATGACAAACCCATGTGTGGCAAAGATGGATACTGATTCAGCATTTAGGCTGCCAATCATTCAGCTCAGGATTGGCATTTGCTGGGGACGTGGTTAGATGGAAAATGTCATCATAGGTTCATAGGTTCATACTAGGCTATCTGCCCGAGGGCATTTACAAGCCTAGCCCATAGTTTTGTGGCTTACGCCACCCCTTTAGTATGGGGAACTATACCCATTATTTTGCTGTGCCTCTGTCGAGCAGTGACACTGAGGTAATCCCTGGGGTATATCTGCGATCTCCCATCCATTGGTCAAGATTTCTCTTGAACAAGGCCAGCGAGGTGCTCTGCCTCACATATACCGGGATTTTATTCCACAGCATAGGGAGTCTTTGGGTGATGAATCTATCCCTCCAGCACGTCCTATTAATAGCCGTGTCGAGGTTTAAGTCTCCCGCCCTTGTGGCTCTGACGGATCTAGATTTTTTGAGGTGAAGCATATTCATCAAATCTGGGTTTGACATGGCCTTGTATGTTAGGCAAAGGTCACCTCTGAGCAAGCGGTAAGCGACTGAATAGAGCTGGAGTTCTTTCAGTCGGGCAGCATAGGACAGATGTTTGAGACCCTTTATCCTTTTGGTGAGGAACTTTTGTGGCCTCTCCAGCTGTTGCAAGTGTCGGGTCAGATATATTCCGAATGGGGCATTGTACTCAATCATTGGTCTGATGAGTGATGAGTTAGGGAGACTATGACCTCCCTTGATCTAGATGAGAATCCCTTCATGATAAGGTGGGCAATGTAGAAGGTCTTCCTAACTACTTTAGCTACATGGGTGTCGAATGACAGACTACTATCAACCTGGGTCCCCAGGTCCTTGATAACTTCTTCTGTGCTCAGTGGATTGCCACCTATTTGGTAGCTAGGGGTAACCTTGTTTTTCCCGAAGGGTATGACTATGCATTTTTTGGCATTTAACTTTAGGCCATGGCTCTGGCACCAGTTATCCGTTTCTGTGAGACCCTTCTGAAGGATATCTGTGTCAGATGTGTTTTCTACTATGGCCCAGTTTGCAGTCATCTGCAAACTTTGTCAGCCATAACCCTCCTGTGTTTGCTTGTACTTGGAAAAGTAGATGCCAAACAAGAGTGGGCCCAGGACTGAGCCCTGTGGTACACCACTTGTGACAGGCTTTGAGTCTGACATGGCGCCAGCAACTCTGACCCTGTGGGTTCTGTCACTCAGCCAGTTTGCAACCCATCTTGTGATGTATGGGTTAACATTTAAGCTGATGAGTTTTTCAATGATACCCGAGTGGGGTATTGTATCGAAGGCCTTCGCCAGATCGAGGTAGGCTGTATGGACTGCCTTTCCCTCATCAATGGCTTTGGTGACTGTTTGAAAAAGTCAACCAAGTTTAGAAGGCATGATCTGCCTTTGACAAAGCCAAACTGGGATGGATCCAAAGTCTGCAAATTCCCTATGTCTTTATTTATGAGGTCCATTATGATCCTCTCCATGGCTTTGCAGATAAGGCTTGTCAAGCTAATGGGCCGGTAATTTCCAGGGTCGGTGGAGGCACCGCCTTTGTGAAGTGGGACCACAGTTGCAGTGCGCCACTCCCTGGGTACGTATCCAGAGGTAAGACTATGATTAAACAGCTGTCCTAGCTGTGGGTTTAATTCCTCGTTGAGTTCGTGGAGCACACAGCCGGGGACACCATCAGGTCCCATGGATGCTGTGTTTTTAGCTTTGGAGAGAGCAGTTCTCACTTGGGCGTTGGAGATGTTTGGGGGGCTGCAATCGCTTGGTATAGATATCTCTCCTTTTGGGGGGGAGGGGGGGAAGAAGTTTGCACTGAACCTGCCAGCCAGTTTGTTGGCAATGTCTGTAGGATCAGTAATCTTCACATCATTTTGAACTAGTTCTGAGCATATCTGAGAGTTTCCTCCCAGGTTTCTAACATAGCTAAAGAAGGCCTTATGATTGTCTTTTGAGTCTTTAGCTATTTTTCTCTCAAAATTTGCTTTGGATGATTTTATGAGAGCTCTTAGTTTTTTACTTATAGTGATCAAGGGTGTCTTACCTTTTAAGGATTTTGCTCTATCTTGTAGTAGTTTCCTCCTTTTGTTGTAGAGTTTGTTTATGGCTGGGGTCCACCAGACTGGACGCTTGCCTTTGGTACAAAGAGTCTTTGTTTTGCTTGGGATTGCCTTATCCATGCAGTCCTGCAGGTGCTGGTAGAAGGCATTTGTAAGTGATTCAGCGGCTTGAGTACTGTTTTCCGCCGGCTCGGGGCCTTAAAGGAGACCACACTAGTCTTTAGAAGTGTGAAGTCGGCTTCGAGAAGTTCTTTACTGTGGTCTTTTTATTTCAGGTGGGGTGGGATGAGGACCTCCAGCGAGATTAGTTTGTGATCTGATCTCACCAGTGACGGGTATACTTCGGCTGTTGAACATTGTGCTCCCATGTTCGTGATGATGAGATCAAGTATGTTTTCTCCTCTTGTGGGGATGGTGACTAGTTGTTCCATGGCATTTGAGTTTATGAATTCCAGGAACTTTTGGGCTAGGGTGTTTGGGCTTGAGTAGTGTTCCCAGTCTATATTAGGGTAATTGAAGTCACCTAGTATGATGGTGTTTGGTGATACATTTATCCCCTCTAGTGTTTTCAGGAAGGCCATGTGAGGTTCCTGAGTTTGTGAGGGTGGCCTGTAACATGCTACAATTTGCAGAGCAGTCTTGCCTATGGTTAATTGCACCTGGATGGTCTCCGATGCATCGTGCGTTGCCACCAGTCTTGAGGTGTGGGTGTCTTTGATGAATATGGATACCCTCCTTTCTTGGTATTGTCCGGATTTTGGGGCGGAACGCATGATAAGAGGTAAAACCTGATAGTGCTGGGGTGCTCTCAGGAGCCTTGAACCAGGTTTCTGTCACTGCACAGACATGGATGTTCTCCATACTGAGAAGGGCCTCGAGTGCGTGCATTTTGAGATTTAGACTTCTGGCATTGAGCAGCATTACCCTTAGTTTTTTTCCTTTTTTGTGTTCTAGGGTGGTAGGTTTAGAATTTGAGCCTTGCCTAAAAAAGGCACTATGGGGGTGGCAAGAGCCTTTGCCAATATCCGGAATCCCAGGGGTGAGAGGTGCAAGCCGTCCCTTGCGAAGCAGCGTGGCTTGTCCAGCATGTCATCCCAGGCAGACAGACATTGGATCCCCTTTGAATGACACCAGAGTTTAAGCCAATTGTTAAAGCTGATCATCTTATCTAAGTATTGTGGCATCATTCTTGGTGAAGGTAGGATACTGCTCAAGGTCAGGGTCATACCTGCCTGGGTTACATAATCAGAGAGCTCCTCAATGTCTCTTTTCATGTAGTCCAAGGAGGTACGTCTCAGGTCGTTTACACCAGCGTGGACAATGACTGAGTCATATTTGTACCTGCTGTTGAGAGACCTGAGTGCTTGCGTTATGTGGCGGATTCTAGCGCCCGACAGGCAGCTTACTGTGACCTTCTCCTTACTCAGTCTGGTGAGCGGGACGTCAATGTGTCTGACTATGGAGTCACCAATGACTAGTGTGTCTGGCATTGTGTTTGGCCTTAAGGGCTGTGACTGTTTGACACTCTGACTGTGAGGTCTATGTGTTGCAGGTGTTGTGTTCTGAGGTGGTGGTTGTTTGGGTGTCTGCTTTGGTGGCCTCTGCTGTTTTGGTAGATTTTTGATCAGAGCCTTGAGTATGTCTTTGTGTGTTTATGTGTATGATTTGAGGTTGTGATGGTACTATGTGAGACTGGGTCTATAGTGTGTGTGGTAACCTTCTCCTCCTGACTGGTCTTGCCAGTCCTATGTTGAGAGAGCTCAGCCTCCAGTTTGGCCGTATAGTTGCATCTCTCGCATGTATTTGTGTTATGTGGGAGGAGGAGAGGGTTGTCTGTGTACATGAGGCAATTGTAACATTGCCTCAATATTCCCAGGTTCACCAGCTGAGCAGGAGAGGACACTAGCAACTGATCCCTCGACATGCTAGAAGGACTAGACAAAAACTTTAAAAGAGATTCCGGGGATGTGGGTGACCGAGAAATGGGGGTTTGCCTTTTTGGGGTGCTATCTATAAGAGTGCCGTATCAAGGTAATAAGTACTGTAGGAGCAAGTGCTAGGTTTAACAGATAGAGAAAAGTCTACTTGGAGTCAAGTAGGGATGATCTTTTTAGGTATTAGAGAAAGTGCTAGTAACAGGGATGCTTAAAGGTAAGATTGAAAAGAATGCATTCTGCAGTGTGCACTAGAGAAGTTAGATATGAAAGTAGGTAACTTGAGTTTTACCTGTTTAAAAAGTTAAGGTATCATATCATAACAAGATCACGACCATGGATTGCTCTGTGGCCTGTTTAATAATGGAGCTTGTGGATCGGAGATTGAAAGATTAGAAGATCCATTACCTAGATTACCTCTGATCATCTTAGAGAGAAAATAAGCAATTGAGCAGTGGGTGATGACATTGAAGGACATTTGTGGGCAATTAGGCATTCCACTAGCAGAGGATAAGCTAGAAGAACCAGTAAAAATACTTATATTTTTGGGATTAGAAGCCAATATTTTTTTCTGGGTCATTCAAGCTCCCAAACGAATAAGTTGGAGCTTTTACAAGATAAGACTGAGGAAATGATGAGTAAGACCAAAGTTAATGTAAGTAAGGCGATGTCCACAGAAAGCTTTAATATAGATATTGCTTACATGGAATTAATAAAGTGTACTTGGGACTTATTGTTATTTTATGTTTGATTATTGTATCATAGTTTCATGGAGTATTTTACATTGCATGGGTATATTTCTTTTTAATGAGACAGGATTTTATAATTTATATGAGGAATCTCCTCCTGGTGCATCATACTTTCTCCTTATAAACCTGATCTTGATGTTTACCAGCTTTTCAGAAAGTATCTTGTTTTGAGGGTGCCAGAGTTGGAGCTGTGGGATTTTTATGGTCTGCCAGTCACTGGCATGATAAGGTACTGCCTGAAGTGAAACACATCGTATTTCTCAAACATCAATTTTGTGTGATGTACTGTGTTGTATTTACAGGCCAGATATCAGGATCTAGGGCACCACTGAAGTCTATTTGGGCACTTTATTATAAGTTGAATCCCACTTGCAGCAAACCTTCTATTATTTTAGATATTGAAAGACACACACACACACACACACACACACACACACACACACACACACACACACACACACACACACACACACACACACACAAACACACATAAGAAATGTTTCAGTATAATAAAGTGGTTTTGTCTTTAATAACAAACTTCTCCAGAACAAACAGAATTCAAAGGCAAGCCCCTTTTTATATCACAATACAAACCTCTCCCCTATTTACTAATTATTCAATTATTTCACATTTAGTTTTAAAAGACACTTAATGCTTTCTTTTAAACCAAGAGGAACATTAGCATTTAACCTGACTTGCTTGGCTACTTTAAAATTTTATAATGAATCAGTGTCCCCTATATAGTATTTCTTGAACAGCATCCAGTACAAGATCTGGTGGTGGAACCTGCCACATTGTCAGAGCACTATGTTGTCTGATTTTCAGTCATTCCACTCCAGTTACAACACCCCCACAATTTTAGGTGGTGGAATTCTAATCAATGCAAGCTTCAATTATTCCAACCCTCAGTCAACAACTCACATTTCATCAATATTGTAACCTCTCTATTAAAAAACACAACCCCTAACTCCACCCATTCCCTGAACCTACTCATTACTCTAATAAAGTATGTTTTCAATCCATACCCATCTCTGTTACCAAAGTATATCTCCTCAAGCTAAAACCCACAACTGTTGTCTCAGACAACTAACAGTTGAAGACATCAAGCTTGCATCTGATGCCATGGCCTACCCTATCTCCATAATAATCAACAGCTCAGTCAGAGCAAGCTATGGCTCAGAATTATGAAAAAGACTTACATATTACCTTTGCTTAAAGGTGGGAATTCCACAGCTCTCTCTATTTATCAGCCCACTGACATTTTGTCACCTCTTTCTTAAGAACTAGGAAAATGTATCCAAACCCAGCCACGTAGCTGCTGCTGACAATAATTTTCTATCTTCCACACAACATGAATTTCATCCACATCACTGTAATATTTCTGCTCCTCCAAACTTTACCACCTCCTTCAACCAAAGCAAAAATGAAGGCAACTTTGAATCTTTAGTATCTGTATACCCATCAAAGGTATTTGATATTGTGTTCTACCAACTCCTGCTTAATAAGTTCTCCTCATTAGGATTAGTCCCACCAGCTTTCTACTGATTTAACAGCTGTCTCACTGGCCGATAACAGGCCATGAAATGGCAAACAAACATTTCCTCCTTTCTCACTGCAGCAGTGGGTGCCCCAAGGGTCTTTTCTAGCCCAGTCCTTTTCAACATCTTCATAAGCAATCTCAGTACTGCACGTAAACATGCTATATAATCCAGTATGCAGATGACTCAAATAATCTGTTCTGCAAAAAAAAAAAAAAAAAAATCAGGAAAACTGCAACAGATAACCCAGAAATTCCTGTTATCAACTGAATATTAGCTTCTTGACTCACAGATACTTCAACCCTTCTCCCAAAAAAAAAAGAAATTTAAAACCACTCCCATTCACCTATGAGCAATTATCGTAGCAGAAGAATCTATTCAACATAGCCACTTCCAATAAAACCAAACCTGAAGAAGTAACCCACACAAAACTTCTAGAGATCGTAATTGATGAAAATATGAAATATGACTTTCATTTAAAACAAGTAGTAAAAAATTTCAGAAAATTGGTGTCCATGTAGTAAAAAAGCCCTCCCTTACAGATGGTGATAGCAAAACCCTTGCCACAACGTATTTACTCCCAACCCTTCAATATAGTGCTCCTATTTTTGTAAATCTGCAAGCCACCCAATCCCACCTACTCAAGCAGTAAAGAATCAAAATTTGATGCCAATTCTTTATACTGAATATGCTATTGCTTTGCTCTAAAACAACTCAAACTGACTGAAGTGCAATGTCTATAACCTTCTGACAGTAAGTCACTACACATAAAATCAGATAAATGACCTAATATCAGCATCATTATTCATTGCTACTTTACCTAAACAGCCCTTAACTCCACAGTCAAGGGCCTACTACTAGTCACAAAATCTGCAGGTGACTTCCTGTACTGCTTCAATGTATCCAAAATTTGAAACTTAATCCCACTCACTGTAAAACAATCCCTCAACTTCATAAACTTTAAACAACAGCTTAAAAAACACTTGATAGAAACATGTTTATATTCATTATATTCACCTGGGTAACACACCCTTTTAACTTCATCCTCCAAATGCAATAAATATCCACCCACATGAAATACTCATTGGCATCCTTTATCTACTCTCGTTTAGCTACTCAATTTTACCTCTGAGGAGTGTCTAGCCTCCCTTGCTATAACTGTTTACTTTCCCCCTGCTAAACTTCTCACTGACACACAACTCATCCAACGTAGTTCACTATCCTTTTCTGTCTTTCAACTCAACACTCCTTTATTTACTTACTGTTGTACTGTACCTCACATACTATTCCTAGCATCTCTTTTACCTGCACCCATTGAAGCCAAGTCAGTCATTTATGAATACTCTCTGCCATTTTAAACCTAGAAGCCAATGTAAGTAATGTACCCTGTATTGGAGATGCTCTACTTATTTGATGTTGATTGGTCACACATTGATCACACATCTTACTCTCTTCTTTCTGGTTGAATATTTAAGACCTTTATCCATGTCTGTTACAGGTACAATGCAGATAAGGTATTTCTGTACTGTAGTAGCTCTACATAGTTGCTGTTAATTTTTATCATATCATATTTCTTTTTCCTTTTGGTTTAATAGTTATGACTACTTACTCATTGTGTAATGTATTTTTTGTAATCTAACCATTAACTAATAAGTGTCAGTAATTTTTTAAGAGATTTGTATTTCTCGTTCTTACTGTAACATTTTGTGGCATAATATATGTATTTTCTTTGGAGCTTTTCTCCCCGGGTCTCCTCTGAAAATGGACCTTGTGCCTAGTTAGACTATCCTGGTAAAAAAATGCTAAGAAACAAACAAACAACAAATAAACATACATAGGTTCATAGGTGTGTACTAGGCTAATGGCCCTGGAGCCTTTATAAGCCTAGCCCATAGAGGTGCCCTGGCATCAAGCCGCCCGACGTTAATTCCCAGTGCCTCTATCAAGTAGAGCCACTGGAGTGATCTTTCTATTTCCCATCCACTCATCAAGATTCCTTTTGAAGAGAGCCAGTGAGGTGCTCTGCTTGACATGTATGAGAAGTCTATTCCAGAACATGGGCAGTCCCTGGGTTATGAATCTGTCCCTCCAGCATGTTCTGTTGATTGTGGTAATGAGGTTGAGGTCTCTGGAGCATGTGGTGCAGAGGGATTGGGATTTCTTTAGATGTAGCATTTCTAACAGAGCTGGGTCAGAC
Organism: Protopterus annectens; assembly: GCF_019279795.1. Taxonomy (NCBI): domain Eukaryota; kingdom Metazoa; phylum Chordata; order Ceratodontiformes; family Protopteridae; genus Protopterus; species Protopterus annectens. Next base: position 561,366,298 of record NC_056746.1, read on the forward strand.
ATGGCTTTGTAAGTCAAGCAGAGATCGCCTCCTAGTAGATGATATGAGACAAAGAATAGCTGGAGTTTTTTGAGTCTGTATGTGTAGGACATGTGTGTAAGGCTTAGGATCCTCTTTGTGAGGTAATTTTGTGGCCTTTCCAGCTGTTGCATGTGTCTAGTGATGTACATGCCAAATGGGGCATTATACTCAATGATTGGCCTAATGAGGGAAGAGTAGAGAGAGATGATGACCTCTTTCTTCCTGGATGAAAAACCCTTGGTAGTGAGATGTGCCACATAGAAGGACTTTCTGACCATAGTGGCAGTGTGGTGGTCGAAAGAAAGGTGGCTGTCAACCTGTGTCCCCAGATCTCTTATAACACCTTCAGTGTTCAGCGGGCTCCCATCGATGTGGTAATTCATGGGAACTGAATTTTTCCCAAAGAGGATGATGACTCATTTTTTGGCGTTAAAGCCATTGTTTTGACACCAGTCATTGGTCTCAGTTAGGCCTTTCTGTAGGATGTCTACATCACTTGGGGAGTTAATAATGGCTCCCAGCTTTCAGTCGTCTGCAAACTTGGCCAGCCAGAGTCCCTCTTTCTTGGCCAGGACTTCTGAGAAGTAGATGCCAAACAGGAGAGGACCCAGGACTGATCCCTGTGGGACTCCACTTGTGACTGGTTGGCAGTCTGACTTGGAGTTCGCTACTTTCACACTATGGATTCTATCTGTGAGCCAATTTGCAACCCACCTTGTGATATAGGGGTTGATGCCTAGTTTGGTGAGTTTATCAATAATTCCTGAGTGAGGAATGGTATCAAAGGCCTTGGCTAGATCAAGGTTGAGCAGGCATGACCCACCTCTCACAAAACCAAACTGCGTGAGATCTAGAGTTTGGAGATTCCCTATATCCTTGTTAATTAGGTCCTTGATGATGTGCTCCATAGCCTTACATATCAGACTACTCAGGCTAATGGGACAATAATTCCAAGGGTCTGTAGTCACTCCCCCTTTATGCAGAGGGATGTCTGTAGCAGTGTGCCATTTGGTAGGGACAAAGCCTGAGGTGAGGCTGTGATTGAACAGGGCACACAGATGTGGTGCCAGTTCACTTTGTAGTTCATGTAGAACACATCCAGGGATATTGTCGGGTCCCATGGAAGCTGTATTCTTGGCCTTGGACAATACAGCTTTAACCTCTGCTGCAGAAATGCTGGGTGTCTGGTATTCCTCCAGTATTGTGATTGCAGTAACTGTAGATCATATTGCCCTTGCCTTCTGACAGTTCTTTTCTGTGCCCAGTACAGGAGGTGCAGATGAGTTTCTTGCAGCTTGTAATACCGCTGTACATTCTTCTATGTATTTACTTGCATCAGTCACATGTATGTCCCATTTACCTTAAGCCACATGAAGCAGTGTGACACGGAACTCAGTGTTTTGAAAAGGCAAGAGTGGAGGCTGAAGAGGAAGTGGAGGTACAGTGGCTGCTTTTATTTTTAAGCTTCAGGTCTATGAATATTGCAGTGTTTATAAGGTAGAGATTGCCCATAAAAGGGTAGTATTCCTGACTATGGAAATCTCTTTTCTTTTGCATTGAACTGACTGGCTGACCTCTTTTGGTTGGTTGACAGGTTGAATAATTCAGCCTATAAAGAATATGAGTCAGCTTTTTTTTTTTGCAGCTAAGAAACATTGTGGACATTTCTACCTTTAACAATAAGCTTAATGGTTGAAAAAAATTCTCATGTGGACTTGGCTTGATTTAGTTTGATTTTAGGTATGTGATTATATGATTTGCTGATCTGTTATTTGCAGCTTGATCCATCTCAGTCAGGACCACATTGTACCTGTGTAGATGTGCTTAGACAAAGGAATTACAAGTTATTCTATGATTCATTAATTACTTGAGTTTTCCATCTGTTTTGAAGGAGGTTTTCATTATTCTAGTTTTGAAAATGCACAACTGAGATCCAGATGAATCGAATAAATCCAAAACCTTCCATTTTTAGGTAAAGTTATTGAGAAGGTTGTTTATTGGTAACTCTGTTCCATCCTCAAATAATTTTGTGCTCCTAACCCTTCCAGTCTGGTTCTCACACTACACTTTATTACTGAAACATCCCTCACTTGGGTCTTGAGGGATGAGTGTTAGTATCTTGTTCTAATCCTCCATGATCTCTCTTTGGTATTTGACATGGTTGATCACAAAATTATTTTAGATAATTTGTGGACCTAATGAAGAGGTATGGACAGTATTCTGCAATATTTCGCTCCTTCATTTCAGGAAGTACTCAACAGATTTTGTCTGGGATGAATTCTTCATCTTTTTATCCTGTCACATGGAATTCCAAAGAGTTCAATCTTGGGCCTTTTGTTGTTCACTGTGTGTATGCTTATAATAATAGAATTCATTAGGATGAGAGGTCTTCAATCTTCTTCTTCTTCTTTCAGCTTTTTCCCGGTTAGGGATCGCCACAGCAGATCTTCTGTCCACTCATGAATGGCAGTGGAGTTTTACAGTGTCGAGTTGCCAGCCCGGCACCCAACCTTCCACAGAAGGCACACACATGCACACACTCACACCTAGGGCCAATTTGGAGTGTCCAATCTACCTACTGCATGTCTTTGGGATGTGGGAAGAAACCGGAGCACCCGGAGAAAACCCATGCGACCACAGGGAGGACATGCAGACTCTGCACAGAAGGCACCCCAGCCGAGAATTGAACTGGAGAATCTCTTGCTGTGAGGTGGCAATGCTAACCGCTGCATCACCGTGGCCACTCCAGGAGAGGTCTTCAATGTCATTGTTATATTGGTGATAAACAGCTTTAACTCTCCTTTCCTCAGAACAGATTGTGTACGATAGAGTCATTATGCAAGGACTTTGAATACATCTAGGACTGGATGATTGTAGCTTAAAAGACCATGCACTAGCTATCCATGCCACACTGACAGATTCAAACTGCCCAGGCAAGGAAGTCCGAATGGAGAGATGGGGTGTGAATAGAGAGAAGGAGATCTGAATGAAGAGATGAAATCAGCAAGAAAAGGAGAGTAGTATCACAGTATTTCTAGAACTGAAGTCTTGGTGAGTGTCTTCACATGGTGGACCCTGCTTTTACAAAATCTCACCAAGACAATGCTGATATATAGACTGTGTTTTATATATCATGGAGAAAGTTAGGTTAAAAAATAAAAAAGAAGATAGGTCACACAGGTCCCAGGATAAAAAATTGTCCACTCCTGAGGTATGCACTGTTGTCAGGACTAGTAAAAAGCATATAATTGTATTTGAAGATAAATACAGGCAAAGGCATCCAGATGTGGAAAATACAAAAAAAAAAATCACAAAGGGTAAATTTAGAAAACAGGACTGGTAACACAGAAGTTAAATAACTAGATATTGAAGTTGTGGACTATCTGTGTAGTGAAGGATTTAGTGTGGCGAATTCAACATAGGTTGTGTCACAACATGTTGTTCCATCATGTTGCATCACAGCATGATGAAAACAATTGAGTCTCAAATTAAGGAGCAGTAGAAGTAGTGGGAGGCATCTGAAGAAGAATTGCCACATGGTGATGCTGCAAGCCTTCTGTAGGAAACCTTTGTAAAAGTCTAGTTCAAGTTGCACAGCAAGGGAAGAAGCAAGGGAAGGTGCAGGAGACAGTGGCAACTCTGACACAGGTAATGTTGCAGCATGATGGGACAATGGGTCCCCACATGGAAGCATCAGATGGAGCAGGATGCATCTGTGAAGATATGTCACAGGACAGTGTTTGAGAACAATTTTTGGAAGATTCACAGGAAATAGAGGGCAAAGAAGATGCTGTCAGTCCAGAAGAAAATAATCTTTGAGAAAACCTGCTTAACTTAATAGAGATGGATAGACATATTAAGATAGATGAAAGAAGTAAATTGCAGAACATAAACAAGTACCAAACTGTTCAAAGATTGGTAAAACAGATGAATACAGTAATCATGACTATTAACTCATTCTCTACAATGGAGTTCTGGAAGTTTGCACTGTAACTTCCAATGGGTGGAGCCCAAGATTTTTGATAAACTCAAATTATGTCCTCACATTTCAAACCAATATTCCTAACTTTGGAACCATAGGGGTTACTAAAGAAATGTAAATGGCAATTTCTTCACACAAACAATTTCATATAGTAGTATTCTTTAGTTTGTAGGTCTTAAACTGGATTTTATAATTCACAGTAAACACAGTATGTACAAAGTTTGTAATATTTTGTAAACAATTTACAGTAGTGCAACAACAACTCATGTTGCACACATACTGTCAGCAGCATTTTATGTACATTGAGAGCTTTAACATGAGGTTAAGTAGTTCTGTCTTTGTCATGTAGTTGTTGAGATAATTAGAGAAATATGGAATGTATGACAATATAAATATACGAACAACAATTAATATCTATTTACCTGTACTAGACAGGCCAATTATTAGTGCAGTTGTATTGTCCATCCTATAATCTTTAAGATGAAATTTCTTAATAATGTTTATACAGGTAATCTTAGACACCTACAGCCATCATTAAGATGCAACTAGAGAAACACCTGCAGCCATCACTAGTCTTTAATGAGTTAAAAGAAATTCATGTGCTATAACAGAAATAAATAGGATATATTACTGTGCAGCTAAACTAATAATAAATAAAGCATTACCATAAAAATGTAGAGTTACAAAGGAAAGAAGGGAACAAGTAGAATGTCACCATCTCCTTCAATTTTCTGGTCTAAAAAGCCCACATTTGCACTTTACCCGCCTTTCCTGTAACTAGTCTAGTCCAGATACAGATTTGCTGTTTCCAGGACTATATGTAAGCTTCTGAGCCCTCCAAACCTTTCTGCATTGGAGGGGAAGCTTTTTAGCTTATCAGTGGGAGTGGTAAGCACTAGGTAGCCTATCTACCACAAGAGGAGTGGTTTCTGGCCCAGAATTTGTAGTTTATTGGCCGTTTGGGCAGATTTTCCATCTCTTTCAACTTTCCGGTTTAAAAGACCATGTTTGCGCTTGTTTCCCGCCTTTCCTGTAACAAGTCTAGTCCAGATACAGATTTGCTGTATCCAGGACTGTTTGTAAGCTTCTGAGAGGTGCCAAAGTCTGCTCTTCAATTTTCCCTTAGATCTGCTAGTTCTCTTCTCTCCTGCACTTTTACTAGCTGATTAGTCTAGCACTTTACCATACCAGACTTCTTGTAGCAATTATTGTAGCACACAAAAGTGCTACCAGCACTAAACATTCTACAAGGAAACAGCTCCATTACTTATTATTAATGCCCACCCCTCCAGGTATGGCTAAAGGTCAGTTCCCTGTGCTTTCTCCTATTAACCTGGTGAACTTGGGTATTCTGATGCAATGTGGCAACTGCCTCATGTACACCGACAACCATCTCCTCTTACCTCCCAATACTCAGACTTGCGAGAGATGCACTTATATATCCAAATTGGAAGCCACGCACTCTCCAACCAAGACTGGAATAGCTGGTCAAGAGGAGAAGGTCAACACTTGCACCACACCATATGGAAAACATAGCCCTCCAGAACACACAACAGCACTGCCTTCATATAAAAATGCAAACCACACACCCACCTTCGCAGAGGCTCTCAATAAAAATCTACCCAAACGGCAGAGACCTCCAAGGGAGAAACACAGGTCTATATTAAAACATTAAAGTTTCAAAACGTCGAATGTTCTAATATTGACCCCTAGTCAGCGAAAGCTGAAAACATCGAAGATACAGAACAACAAATTCTTTCCTAGGGAAAAAATTTGCTATTCCAAAACACATACACACAACACAAGCACACCAAACAAACAATCCACACACATACACCTAAAATCTTACACCTAACCCTACACTAAACTATACACACACCACTATCCACTTACCTTAACCCAAGCCCTAACCCTAAGGTCCGTCACTATCGCACATTCACCTCACCCATGCCCTAACCCTAACTCACCTACCCCGCCCTAACCCTCACGTCCACACAATCGCACACTTACCTGACCCACGCCCTAACCCTAACTCACCTAACCCACCCTAACCCTCACGTCCACACAATCACAGACATACCTGACCCGCGCCCTAACCCTAACTCACCTAACCTACCCTAACCCTCACGTCCACACAATCGCACACATGCCTAACCTGCACCCTAACCCTAACTAACCTAACCCGCACTCAATCGCACACTTACCTGAACCCGACACATAAATTTCCACCACAGCGCTGAAAATACCAAAGCAACAGAAATGGACAACCAAATTCTTTCCCTAGGAAAAATGTTGTTTTTCTGTTTCTTCGATATTTTCAGCTTTTGCTCAATAGGGGTCGATATTAGAACATTCGAAGTTTTGAAACTTCGATGTTCTAATATACGCCCCACAACACAACACTAATCATGAGATACATAACTCTCCTAAACAGTGTGCCACTCAACCAAAGCCCCTAAGGCAAAACAGCATAGCCAGCACACTACTCATAGGTGACTTGATAGTGAGGCACACTGATATCCCACTCACTAGGTTGAATAAGGAGAAAGTAACAGTCAGCTGCCTGTCAGGTGCCAGGATCCACCACATAATGCAAACCCTCAACAACAGGTACAAATATGACTCTGTCATTGTGCATGTGGGTGTGAATGACCTGAGATGTACCTCCCTGGACTACATGAAAAGAGACATGGAAGAGCTCTCGGATTATGTAGGCCAGGTGAGTATGACCCTAGCCCTGAGCAGCGTCCTAGCATCACCCAGAATGATATCACAGTACAAGCAGAAAATGATTGATTTCAACAACTGGCTAAGTTTCTGGTGTCATTCTAAGGGGATCCAGTATCTGTCTGCCTGGAATGACATGATTGATGGACCTCGATGCTTTGCCAGAGATGGCCTGCATCTATAACCCCTGGGCTTCCAGATACTGGCCAAAGCTCTTGCCACCCCTATAGTGCCTTTTTTAGGTGGTGTTCCAAAGACCAAATTACCACCGTAACAGCTACAAACAAATGCAGTTTGAAGGCCATGCTGTTCAACGCTAGAAGTCTAAATCTCAAAATGCACTAGCTCGAAGCACTACTTAAAATGGAGAATATCGACATTTGTGCTGTAACAGACACCTGGTTCAAGGCAGCAGAAAGCACCCCTGCACTAACAGGCTATAACTCATTCCACACCTTTCAGCCCAGAACTTGGACCGAAGCTCCAAAGGCAGTGGTGATTCCATATTCATAAAGGATGCATACACCTCCAGACTGGTAGCCCAACATAACACATCAGAGATACTTCAGGTGCAGATAACATTGGGTAAGACAGCAATTCAGGTTGTAGCCTGTTATAGGTCCCCAACCATGTCCCAAGACTCACACTCCATGTTCCTAAGCACCCTGGAGAATTTTAGGGTCCAACCCAACACTCTCATACTGGACAACTTCAACTACCTCTCCATTAACTGGGAAAACTACTCATGTACCAATACACTTGCCCAACGCTTCCTGGAATTCATTAATTCCAATGCCCTGGACCAGGTCGTTCTCATCCCTACTAGAGGTAGCAACATCCTTGAACTGGTCATTACTAACATGGCTGACCATTACTCTACAACAATAGTCAACTCCTCCCTGGTTAGATCCGACCACAAACTAATCACCTTGGAAATCCACATCCCTCCCACCCCCCCGCAAAAGAAGTAACCACCATGAAAAACTTCTCCAAAGCTAACTTTGGGATCCTAAAATCAGAGGTGGCCAACTTCATGGCACCCATGCAAATAGAGAATAGTTGCACGACTGCAGAATCATACACCAATGCACTGTACGAACACTTACACAAATGTATGGATCTTGCCATACCTAATAGAACCAAGATGCTCTCCTCCAAAAAAAGGAAGCCAATCTGGTGGTCCCCTGCCACAAACAAACTCTACAACAGAAGGAGGAAACTGATGTGGAATAAGGTGAAGTCCCAAGACTGGAAAAACTCCCTTATCAGCCTCAGCAAAAAGTTGAGATCCCTCATCAAATCCTCTAAAGCTAGCTATAAAAACAGAATTGTAGTAGATAGTAAAGATAACCACAAGGCTTTCTATAGTTATGTAAATAGTCTCTATGGCAATACACTGATTTGCTCTGATCTACTGCACAATGGTACCTCCTATACCGAGCCAACAGATATTGCCAATGGACTGGCCGACAGATTCAGTGCCAACTGTACCCCCCCCCAAAAGACCAATCACAATAGCAGTAGATTGCCAGGCACCCAGTATTACTGCTGCACAGGCTAAAACAGCACTGTCCAAGACCTAGAATATAACTTCTATGGGACCTGACAATATTCCTGGCTGTGTTCTACATGAACTACAGAGTGAACTGGCACTTCACCTGTGTGCCCCATTCAGTCACAACCTCACCTCAGGCTTTGTCCCTACCAAATGGCGCACTGCTATAGTCATCCCTCTCCACAAAGGAGGAGGGTCTACAGACCCTGGGAACTATCGCCCCATTAGCCTATCAAGTCTGATATACAAAGCTATGGAACACATCGTCATGGACCTAATAAACAAGGATATAGGGAATCTCCAAACTCTGGATTCCACACAGTTTGGTTTTGTGAAGGGTAGATCATGCCTGCTCAACTTGGTCGACTTCTTTGAGTCAGTCACTAGAGCTGTGGATGAAGGCAAAGTAGTTCATACAACCTACCTTGATCTGGTCAAGGCGTTTGATACCATTCCCCACTTGGGAATCATAGAAAAACTCACTAAGCTAGGCATCAACCCCTATATCACTAGGTGGGTTACAAACTGGCTTATAAAAAGAACCCACAGTGTGAAAGTTACTGACTACAAGTCAGATTGTCGACCAGTCACGAGTGGAGTCCCACAAGGTTTGGTCCTGGGTCGTCTCCTGTTTGGTATCTACTTCTCTGATGTCCAGGCCGACACAAAGGGACTCTGGCTGAGAAAGTTTGCAGACGATTGCAAGTTGGGAGCCATTAATAACTCCCCAAGTGATGTTAACATCTTACAGAAAGGCCTCACTGAGACCAACGACTGGTGTCAGAACCATGGCCTTAAGCTCAATGCCAAAAAATGTTGCCATCCCTTTGGGAAGAACCCAATTCCCATGAATTACCACATCAAAGGTAGTCCTCTGAACACAGAAGGTGTTATAAGAGATCTGGGAACACAGGTTGACAGCAACCACTCTTTTGGCCACCTCATTGCCACTGTGGTCAGAAAGTCCTTCTATATGGCACATCTCATTACTAAGGGTTTTGCATCCAGGAAGAAAGAGATTATTGTATCCCTCTACTCTTCCCTCATTAGGCCAGTCATCGAGTACAATGCCCCATTTGGCATGTACCTCACTAGACATCTGCAACAACTGGAGAAGTCACAAAAGTATGTCACAATGAGGATTCTAGGCCTTAAACACTTGTCCTATATGGACAGACTCAAAAAACTCGAAGTATTCTCTTTCTCATATTGCCTACTTAGAGGCAATCCCTGCTTGACTTACAAAGCCATCTCTGACCCAACTCTGTTAGAAATGCTAGATTTAAAGAAATCCCAATCCCTCTGCACTACATGCTTCAAAGACCTCAACCTCATTACCACAATCAACAGAACATGCTGGAGGGACAGGTTCACAACCCAGAGACTGCCCATGCTATGGAATAGACTTCCCATGCATGTTAATCAGAGCCCTTCACTGGCCCTCTTCAAGAGAAATCTTGATGAGTGGATGGGAAATAGAAAATTAACCCCGGGGATCACTACAGTGGCTTTCCTCGACAGAGGCACTGGGAACTAAGGTCTGGTGGCACGTTGCCAGGATAATCCTACGGGCTAGGCTTGTAAAGGCTCCAGGGCCATTAGCCTAGTACACACCTATGGACCTATGAAAAAGGAAACTATAAAGCAATTAAGACAAGAAGTAACACTGTTAGAAGAATATTGCAAAAGGAACACATCATCAAAAATCCTTAGAAAGACAGATATAAAAGAAATACAAAGTATCAAAACAGGTCAGGATTTATCATTCACTATTTCCAATAATAAACTTAAATTTCAGCACATACACTTAGAAGGTATTAAGATAAATATAAAAGAAAAGTACAAAATAAGCAATTCATTAATGATCCAAAAATGTTTTATAGAGAAATGGGAAGCAAAGCAAAAGGAATAGAAACATCATAAAAGGAAGAAGAAATAGGCACATTTTGAGAAATATTTATGAAAACCATGTTTAACACAACAAAGATGCTGAATGGATAGAAGAATTAAAAGAAACAGTAAATACTCCTAATGTAGAGGATATGAAACAGGATGAAGTAACCACCAGAGAAAGTGAGACAAAACTGAGAAAAACTCCTAACTAGAGATCATACTTCTCAACCTGGAAACATCAAAAATCTGGACAAGGCCCATGAAAAATAGGTACAAATCTGTATGCTGATTAACATAATGTTTGCATACATAATTATCTAACCCCCCCCCCCACTGCAATAGAATTGTGAGATACCAACTTTAAAATGCAAACTGAAGAACAGACAACCAAAATATGGTACCAGAGTCCCCCTGCAGCCATGGCAATGTCCCATTACCTGGCTATTTTGCCCCATTTACCATAAACACTGTGTGCATATTGCTTTACGTCTACAATGATTATTTGGATTTTATTTTTACATTTTATAGCACAATGCACAAACACTAATAGACATCTGCTAAACAAAGCAATACTGTCTCACAATGACAATATGCTTGGCATTAAAACTTCTCTGCCCTTGAAACTCACATTCATTGAAACAGTGCTGAAACCCACACTACATCCAAAGAAAATGCATCTGGCCAGTGGTGGATAAAGATTACCTTTGGGCTGTTTTCAAATCATTGGCCCCTTGCACACAAAACAAGAAACATACATGTGTTCTTTGATACACCTTCCTGACTTTATTAAATTATATTTCTTGTATAATACAGCACACTTGTTAGAGCGCATTTTAAATTTATTGTTTGAACATTTGAACATTGAAAATAAAATAAATAAAAATAAACATTTTTTCCAGTAGGCAATTAAACAAAATGCATGAACCAATAATGACAAAATTGCCCAATTCAGAACATTTCCATCATAAAAGTCTACTTCCACACCCACACAATATATAAATAAAAATAGAATGACAGTAGTGTAAGCCACAGGCATATTGCACAGCTTCTTGCACTTGTTTTCAATTTCAGTTTTATTTTTGGAGGGGCAAAAGACCAAAAACCAGGGACACATTTTAAACATTGCTTGTATAATTTTGGAAAGTTGCTAGAATAAAGTGTTTTGTTACCACCATGCATTTCACTGCCAAGTCTTGAACCCAAGACCTTGTGCACTACAATCAAAGCAACATACCACTATGCCATTGCCAAATCAGCAGTTTCCAGAAAGATAGGAAGACTGAAACTTAAATGGCTATCATTTAGTGAATTCAGTTCTCACTTCTCACAGCTGTCAACCTCCTAGCACAAACAACCTGGACAAAGCCAATAATGGGGGTATACAGCCTCAAAATAGGGAAAAATTCCAAATACTGATCTTATAAACTTAGAAAATTGCTAGAATAAAAGGTTTTGTGTTACCATTTATTTTCTGAAGAATATAAAGTTTGAAATTCAAATGCCTGTCATTGCCACAAAAATCCTGAAAACCACAGATTTTATGAGGAACAGATCAAAAATATGAGGCATACATTCACAAGTGGTGGTGGCTAGGGACTTTAGGCTCTTTTTACCCTGTACCCAAGTACAGGGTGATTCTGTGTCAGTGCTGCTATTTTGTCTTTCTCTTAACCCATTAAGCTGTTTACTTAACAGATTAGACTATGGTTAGCAGTTTAACTTCCAGAACCTGAGTACCTCTAGCCACCAGGTGTATTAAAAGTGGAGCATTTTCACACACCCCCTTTCCATTCATATGAAGCATAATAGTCTGTTCACCGCTCTGCGGTACCCAGAACTTCCTGCAAGTGCAGCCAGACTGTAAACATTACTTTTCTCGAGTGCAGGCAAAATAAATAAATAGTACAGCCATTTCCCACTCACAAAATGCTCACTGCTCTGCAGTATGTAGGACTTAAGTTCCTGCTCACAAATGCAATTCAAAACAAAGCCAGCTGGCCCTTGAGCTCAATTCTGACAGGCTGGTAGCCCTGGCAGAGCTGATGTCATTGTGCTCGTGATGATGTCAAGTCAGAAAGCATGAAAAAAAAAGCTGGGAAAAAAATCAGAAATGCAGGGGTGCCACTCGGGAATCATGGCACCCCGTTATTTGGACTCTAAAACTCAGTAAAAACCGAGTAATTTGGTATGGTTGGAAGGTTGGAGATCCTCAGGCACAGATGCTATACCTAACATTTGGTTAAAGATATTAATAACTTTGCACACAGATTTAACCCTGATTACTTATCCACAGATTTAACGCTGATTACGTATCCTAATATCCTGAGCAGACACTAAACTAGTTAACAACAGAAAAAAATGGTATTCCTTTGTAAGACTAAACGTGCAAGCCATCCTAAGACCTATGCTGTTTACTTAACAGATTAGACTATGGTTAGCAGTTTAACTTCCAGAACCTGAGTACCTCTAGCCACCAGGTGTATTAAAAGTGGGGCATTTTCACACACCCCCTTTCCATTCATATGAAGCATTCAAATGAAGGGTTGGTTGGGTGGCTTAATGGCTAAGGTGTTTGCCTTACAAACACAAGGTGCAGGGTTTGGGTCTCACAAGGGATAATTGGCTAGGCTTAAAATGGCTCGCAAGGGCAGTTAACTTAGTACTAAACTATGAACCTATAGACCAATAACTTGCCTTCTGACAATATACAAATTTTATACTGGAAATTTTGCAGATATTATAGCCATTTAGAAAAAAAATCAGTTATGGCAATAGAACAGAAAGGTAATGAAAGAAGTCATATGGAACAAAGGATCATCTATTGCTAACTAATGCCATAATATAGAGTTGTAAAAAGGGAAATAATCTAAGTATGTAAAGGATAGACTACAAAAATCATTTGACTGCATCCCACATTCATGGATAATGGAATGCTTAGAGGTGTATAAGATGCAACCTATATTGACCAATTACATTGCAATGAGCATGACACAATGGCAAACCACTGTGCAGCTGAGCCATGACAAAGGGCAAATTATTATTCCGGGGTAAAAATTCAAAGTGGGATATTTCAGGGTGATTCTGTGTCAGTGCTGCTATTTTGTCTTTCTCTTAACCCATTAAGCTGTTTACTTAACAGATTAGACTATGGTTAGCAGTTTAACTTCCAGAAACCAACCCTGTTTAAAGACATTTCATCTACTCTTTGTGGATGACTTAAAACTGTATAGTTCATCAGATAAGGAAGCTGAAAGCGCAACTACAAATGCTTCAAATTTTATCAGATGATACAAAAATGACATTTGGTCTTGATAAATGTGCAAAAGCAACATTTAAAAAACGAAAGCTGCAGTACCAAGAAAATATCGATCTGGGCCAGGAATGTGATATAAAGGACCTTGATCAGGAGGAAGTGTTTAAATACTTAGGAATAGATGACAGGTGGGCAATAAAACATGAAAAAAAACGAGACAGCAGCTCAGCAAGGAATAAGTTAGAAGACTAAAACTAACATTGAAAACTGCCTTGACATCTAGCAATAAAGTTAAGCTATAAATCAATTTGCTGTTCCTATTCTACAGCTTTGAGGTGACTGATTGGCTCCAAAAAGTATTAAATCAGTTGTATAGATAAACAAGAAAAATGATTCATGCTTATCAAATGAAATATAAAAAACAGTGTATTCCAAGATTATATATTCCTCATTCTGAAGGAATTATGAGCTTCCTTGAAACTGACTACATATACAGATCTGTAGTCATGGCACTACATGTATATCTGCTGACTTCATTGGATCCAAACATTCTGAAAATTTAAAAATATGAGGAAAATATATCTAAGGTGACATATTTGCTTAGTTTAGCAGAAGTATTTTGGAACAAAGTAGAAATGGAAATCAAACCAGAAGTAGACAAGAATCAGACAGTAAGTAGATGTGCCAAAACAAATATATATATAATGAAAAGGATCATATGAGATGGAATGAATTTTGGAAAATCTACAAATATAGTGTCAAGGATAGAGATCTTCTAGAACAATCTCACATTGATCAAGATTTGACACAGGAATGGTTAAGGGGAGGTGAATTGAAATATGTTGATTTACAAAGTCCATTGGAAATGTGGGAGAAACAGACAATGCAGGTTCTGTAAAACAGAAGAGGAAAAATTGCACATCTTGTTGCTGGGTTTGATACTCTCATGGCAGTGGGCCTGTATGCTGAAAGGCACAATAGTGTGACATGGCTGTTGCACTGAGAATTGTACAAGCACTAGAATATAGAAATAGCTGAGAAACATTGGAAACAAAGCATTATAGAGAATGATGAAGTTTATATACATCACATGGGATCACCCACTGCCAAAAGTTCAAAAATAGATACAAGAAAATGATATATAGTAGTCCATGAAAAAAAGACAAAAGTAGTGTTTGAGCATTGAAATTGCTACACTCAGTGATTACAGGGTCCTATGTATGGAGAGACACAAGGTTGTAAAATACCAGTATTTCCTGGCAGAAACATGAGTAATATGAAAGAGGGATACCTCAGCAGTTCCAAGATTAGTAAGAGCAACAGGACCAATAAAAAAGAATTTGCAGTTGCAGTTAAGTATGCTACCAATGCATGTAACCCTGTATGAATTGCAGGAGGAGGCAATTCTGGGCACATTGCGAGTGCTTAGAAGAGCAGTTTTGGCTAAGATCAAAGACTGAAACTTAGGAATGGGGTGCATTCCCATCATGGTATTAGAAACCCAAAACAGTTGGAGAAATTAAACCCAACTTTAAATCAAACTTTATTTATAATAGTGATCGGCTGACACTTATGTAAAGATTAAAAACCATAGTGTGATCATTGATTACATATAGATATACTAACCTGGTATCATCTGTTGTGAAGTTATTTTATTTCTGTCAATGAACAAATCTTGTTTCAAGCTCTTTATTCCTTTTGAAGATCTTTTGGTGGTGCTATACAATAAGATGTCTTCAATACTCAATTGCTGTTACTGCCTGTACATGAGGCTACCAAGCATTGAGCTTGACTGTTTTCAGCCAAGTTTACTAGTCTTGCAAGGCTTCAACCACCATTGCCAAAACTTTGGTAATGACGGGTGCTAAAGAAAGTCCAAATGACAATACTTTGTAGTGAAAAAGATGCCCACCCACTGCAAAGTAAAAGAATTTCCTGTGTAGACCCTAACTACTGATGTGCTAAAAGCCATCCAACATTGTGTTAGCAAAGACTTTGCTGAAAAAAGCCCAAATAGCAATATTTGGTGGTATAAAGCAGAGGAATTTCTTGAGTAGATCTCAAACGCTATGTGCCAAAGGCATCCATCATATCCGGTGATACCATCTGGGTGTCCTGTCAGGGGAAGGGCATGAGCCATTGTAGTGATGTCCATCTGAAATGGAACACAGCAGATATACTGGCTGAATTCAATGAGGTCTAGAATGAGGTGAAACTCATTTGTCTTCACTGATTCCAGAATGATGCAAGAATAAAAATTACTGACCCTTTTCTGAAAATGAAATAGCCTCTACATCCCACATGAAAAGTAGAGTCTGGACTTTTCCAAGAGTTCTGGTGAGATGGCTTGATCTATCATTGCAGTTTTATTTTTTTGTGGGAGAGAACAATGAACTTCAGAATGTCGCTGAGAGTGACAATGCCCGGAGCACTTTAGCCCTTTGAAGCATTCTCGAAGCCAAGGATAACTCAAAGAACTGCTTGGATGACTTATATGGGGCTGAAGGGGCAAGGTTGATTGATGCTTCAGGAACATTTTCAGGTGTTTTAACAGCTCTTTTCCTTTTTTGGGGTTTGGCTAGGTTTGGTACAGGAAGAAGTGGATGTGCAAGAGAGGAGTCATATGGGCTCTCTACAGAGGTGACTGCATCTTTCACAGGATGCCTTCAAACAAATACTGAATAGTCGAAGTGCATTTCCTACAGGAAATGGACATCAATGATGCTATTCCCAATCTCCTCTTTCAGGGAGAACATTCTCAGTTATGTCATCTTATGCAGGGATACATCTGAACCTGTAGTCATGCTATCCTGTACAGGCCGACATCTGAGTCTATGGCTCCAACATAGCATCTGTACTGTCAGAGTTACAGCAAGATATTTACTAAAACATTCTAGAGGCTATAAGGAGAGATTTTCTCAGGTCCTCCTTCAAGCAAAACTGCAGGAAGTCCTCAGTCTTTAAGGAACGTTTCTAACCAAGAGGGACTGGAATTGGGAAAGGTGAAATAAACAGTTCAGGACCCAAGCTGCAAGATGGATGAAGAATAAACTGTATTGCAATGCTTGTCTTGGACTCCTCGCCAGTTTGCATGGTACCAAAATGCTGTTGTCTTTGGGACCTATGTTGGATCAAATGCGTCACAAGGAAATCAACAGTAGGATGCATGATAATTTGCTCTACCCAGTAATGAAGGACTTGTAGAGGACATCTGCCTTCTTGAGGCCAAAGAGTAAGAGCCAAAGTGCCTCCTGACTGCTTAGATAGCAACTGTAATAAATAACCACACTGAGGATAACCCAGGACTCCTCAGGCTTCTTCTCTAGAGACTCTGTAAGGCATTTCTTGAGTTATGGAATGACGGATCAAGGCCAGTGCAAGCCACTCCTAGTCTGATGGCATCTCCAAAGGAAGGGTCATCTGGAGCAAGCAGAGAGATGTGTACTCATTATACATGCCCATCTCAGAAACAATGGCCTCAGGGATCTGTTACTGTTCATAGGAACTAGATTGTGGGGAACTCCTCAACTGCCCTCACCACCTGCAGCGGTAAGCGTATGGACAGTACTGTGTAAACACAAGATTTTAAATTATAGAAACATAGATCTGGCACATGATGACTTGCAATCAAAGGCAATGTACACAGGAAACAGATCTATTCTAGGCCTGCTACTAGCTTCAGACAGTACTCCTTAGATGCAGTCCTGCACCTGTAACTCATTCTACAATTAATTATCAAACATTTTCTTGATTTCTCTTCCCTGAGACATGAAAAAAAAACTTCTTCACTTCTCCTACTATTTATCTTTAGTAAGCTGATTGTTACATTTGTAGCTCCTTACCAAAGACAAACCACTGAAGAGCAATGTAATACTGGTATAGAAAAGAATGCCACCTAATACCCTGTACCTGGGCAGCTGCCCCCTTCACCCTACCTTGCTACACTTCTACCCCAGACACACACTCATACATACTCACACATACAGTCCTTTAGATACATACATGCACACACACCCTGACACTAGTTGACCACCAAACTCGTGTTCATTTCTGTGATGGGCCATAAGTGGCCATACTAATTTATACAACTGATTGATTCGCTAACTCACTTAGCTACATATATGCCATACTGCAGGCAGTTCTGGGGGAGAGCATATGGTTAATTAACAAATTATCTCTTCCCTGGAATGTCTCATTCGTATCTAGCAGGGCCACAGAGACAGCCTACCGCAGTGCTGCATGTTTTGTTTGCCTTTTCGGCTTTCCCCGGTTAGGGGTCGCCACAGCGGAACTCCTGTCCCCTAATGATTGGCAGTAGATTTTTTTTATGGTGCCAAGTTGCCAGCCCGACGCCCAACCTTCAGCGAAGGCACGCCCATTCATGCATGTCTTTTGGGTCGAGTGGCCTCCGAAAGACATGCGTGTGAAGGTTGGGCGTCGGGCTGGCAACTAAAAAGCACTGTGGTAGGATGTCTATTAATACAAAAAAGGTCACCACAAGTTATGCACCTCATGTACACCTCATGGTAACTTCTGAATTTGAATTATATGTGCTGTAATTCTTGAAACACATTTTCACATTAACTTTTATGTCTCTTTAAAAAAAATTGATTTTCTCATCTTTGTAGTGTTTTTATGTATTTCACAAAAATAACTAAACTAAATAAAAATAAAAAAAAGAAATACTACTTTATCTAGCCTTTTTACCTTTTACTCTGCATTTCTTCATCACATTTCTAGTTTACCAGAGGTAGCTTCTACCTGGGGTTAGTTACCCCATACCCTACACATCATAGTTTAAATCTGTGGATTTGTTTACTGGTACCCTTTGTTTACTGGATGCTCCCAGATGGGCATCCATTTTGAAATATGTAATCTTTTTTCAGTCCTCGTGGGAGAGTACTAGACATATGACACTCTCTGCTGAATGAGTGACAATATGAATGGTTGATGCCTTGCTATCTAAAATATATCAGTTCTGTCCATGGCTGTGTCTGTATCAATTCTGCACCAGTTGTGACTTGAGCAGTCACTCAGAGGAATGGTTCCCACCTCTGACATTGGAAACATGGGTTGCAGTACTCACCCAAATGCTGCAAGGCTACAAGGGAAAGATAAGACTATATGGACAGGGTCTGCTTTTCTTACTTTTTGGGAGGAGGGCTTGGGTATCTGCTTGCATTACAAACCTTTCATAAAGTCCAGGGACTCTGTTATAGGGAGATAATAATGGGACAAACTTATACAGATGTACAGCAAAGCAAAGATATGTGTCTGCAATGATATCAGTACACATCATGTATCATGGGGACAAGGGTCACTATGGGATAGGATGTGATACAGAAGTTATCTACCCGTAATGAGATGATGCTTGCAACTCATTACCTATTTATTTGCTGTACAGAGAGAGAGAGAACAACCAGCCTGTCACCATAGGCCAAGTTTAGTAGAGTAGGAATGAAAAATGAAGTCCACCTGGTAATGTGCCTTATATATTCCCATCCTGTATATCATCAATATCTCACCTTTCTCTGTTATTCTAAGGCTATGATCTATAATGTCTTTATCTGTCTCCTCCTTGTGACCTGAATTTATGTAATCTCTATGAAAAAGGATGAGCATTTTCTAGGCTATAATATTACCTCAAATAATTTTTCACTCCCCCTTTTCTCTGGATCTGTTCTTATCCTATTCTTTACCGACACAGTTAATTATTTTTTATCATTCAACTCTGATGTGGATCAGGTATCATGATGTGATAGTTTTGTCTTAGTTCTTCATATATACTTTCAAGGCTTTACAATATCCATGCATCCTTACTCCATTGCTTACATTACAGTGGACATTTCTGCACTGGAATGCACATACTGTACTCATAGGTTCAAAGACAAATACTAGGCTAGATGCCCTTGGAGGCCCTTTTAAGCCTAGCCAATTTCCCTTTTGGTGCTTGAAGTAACCTGTCCCAGTGGGTGTTAGATTGGCCTTACCCATTTCATGGTCAATGATTATGTATTATCCCTAGAAAAAATAACTGGGATCACCGTAGATAATCTGAAGACCCATGCATGGGATAAAGCAGTTAGGAGCTGCCTCTGTCCATTAATAGTACAGGTGCAGTCCCGGGGTAATTGTTTTCATACCCTTCCATAGATCCAAGTTTCTCTTGAATATAGACAGGGGTGAACTTTTTTTTAAGTGGATGGGGAGTCTGTTCCAGAGCAGTGGATTCCTTTGAGAGTTATACCTATCCTTCCAAACTATTCTGTTGATGTTGGAGAAGAGGTTTAGATCCCCAGACCAAGTATTTCTGATGCCATTTGACTTGCTGATGTGCAGTAGGTCCATCATTATTGAGTTGAAGGATGCCTTGCATGCAGGACACAGGTCGCCTCTTGGCAGAATGTAGGATACTGAGTATAGTGACAGGGTTTTGAATTAGTCCATATAGGACATGTTGTTTAGGCCTTGTATTCTTGTAGTAAGGTATCTCTGTGGGCATTCCAGTTGTTATGCATGTCTGGATAGATACATACCAAATAAGGCACTATACTCAATGGCTGGTCTAATGAGGGCTGAGTAAAGGGGAACAAGATCTAGAAACAAACCCTTTGTTTATAAACTATGAAATATAGAAGGCCTTTCTTATGACAGTGGGCATGTTGGCCAAAAGTTAGGTCATTGTATACTCAAGTTCCCAAATCCCCAAAAAATGGGTCAACTCTTAGGGGTATATTGCCAATGTGGTAGTTCTCCAGGATAGATCACTTCCCAAAAGATACAATAATGCATTTGTTGGTATTTAGTTTTAGTACCTGACTTTGGCACCAGTTATTTTTTTGGACAAACCATCCCACAGGATGGCCAAGTCATTTGGGTAATAAGTGACTACTCCCAGCTTGCAGTCATCTGCAAAGTTTGTCAGATTCTTTTGTTATTGGCTTTTACTCCACAGAAATAAATGCCAGACAGAAGAGATCCCAGCACCGAACCCAGGGGTACTTCAATTCTGACTGGTTTATTTGTGGAGGTAGCTTCTCCTATTTTGATCTCCCTTGTCCTATCTGTGAGCCAGCTGGCAATCCATCAGGGGATGCAAGGGTTTATTCCCAGTTTATTTAGCTTTTTCACTATGACTCAGTTGAGGAGTGTGTCAAAAACATTGACCACATCAAGGTATGCTTTATTTACCATTTTACCTTCCTCCATTGCTTTAGTGACCTTTTCAAAAATGTCCAGCAGATCAAGTAAGCATGACTTCCCCTTGACAAATCCAAACTGAGATAGGTCCAATATTTGGAGGTTCCCTATGCCCTTATTGATTAATTCCATGATAAGTCTTTCAATGGCTTTGCATATGAGGCTGGTCAGACATACAGGTCTGTAATTACTTGGGTCTGTGGGAGAGGAATGGCTGTAGTTGTTCTCCATTCACTTGGTACAAAACCTGTTTGGAGGCTTACATTGAACAATATTGTTAGGGGTGGCTAAATCATGCTTCATGCTAATTAAGATGCATCCAGGAGATGTTTAAGAGATGTGTACATCCTTGCTTGACTGTGCATCACTGTTTATTTTGCTGTCCTTTTTTAACACTGCACCTGCATCTGCTGTTCATATATGAGAATGCATTATACATAACTTGAGTTCAGGACTATGTCTTTGGATTCTATTCTGCTTTGTGTCCTACCCTTAACTCACATCTACGTGCTCACAATGTTTATTCTTCTGAAGTGCCCATCTTTTGTCTTTATAACTGTTACACGTAACACGTAAGTTGGTAGGTTTTAGTTTCTGTCTTATTGCCATATTTGTAATGCAGAACTTTGTGCAGTGTTCTCCACAATTTGAGATTACATTGCATTTCACTTATAACTAACACTAATTTCTGGTAGTGCAAAACAGATGTGTCATTTGTTTCTGTCGAATGCTACAGATGATTTGAAATACTTAAGGGAACATCATTTCAAGTAACAACAAAAGCATCAAGGGACACAAACAATTCAAACTACAATAACGTATTTTGGTTGTTGTCACGAGAATGTAATAATAAAAAGGTCTGAGATGGACCCCATAAGTATTATTCTTGATAAGATGATGTAAGTTTAAATAGGTTCCGATAACATTACTGTTTCTCAGCTGCAAATTATATCACTGTTTAAATAAAAGGTAGTGGCCTCCTCAGTTCTGGGGTAATGGCATTGCGTGAGCCTTCATACAGCTCATACCATCTCATGAGATTTAGTTAGTATAAAGAGAATTTCACTTGGTGACTTTGTAGTTAAATAATGCACTGTAGTCTGACATCACACAAATGTATCTCCATAACAGGAATCCCTAGCCCCTGGATTACTGATGAATTTGTATCGTGTTTGATAATGGTAGACACTGCATTCTGAAACAGAAATGCATGTCGCATGTTACAGAAACTGGAATATTTTACTGCACTAGGGTACTTTAATCAGATTCATTATGTTTACTAGTTCTAATCTGAGTTCCAGTACAACTTGCATTTAAACTCGGTTTCAGTGAATCTCAAAGGAAACCCATCTGTAAGAAATTATTAACTTATAAAATAATTTTGATCATGTAACTATTTTGTTGCATCAAAGAAGAATGGGTTGGAAACATGAGACCACATACTTTATTAGCAACATTTCATAATATTCCTCAACTCTTGCACACATTTATTTATTTATTTTTATTTATTTGTAGTTTGTTAACTGGGAAAGTCCATTGGGCCATATTGAGCCCTTTTTCAATGGAGGCTCGGGGAGAAAAGCTCCAAGTACATACAAAAAATATATTGGCAGTTAATACAATTATAGGAGAGAAAGCTCCAAGTACATATAAAATTTGTTGGCAGTTAATATAGTTATAGGAGAAAAAGCCTCAAGTACATACAAAATGTATTGACAGCTAATACATTTTTTAAAGCAAGAAGTTGTAGTGAAAAACAGTCACTGAAATATTACATAATTTTTTTCTTTTTTTGGAAGAACATAGTTGTTACACAATTAAAGGAGAGACGCTGGAGAAGAACAGAAGGGGAAGCTGGTGCTTAAGAGATGTGGAGATTTATTGCAAGAAAGGTGTAGGGGAAGTTTAAGTGGGGTGGGAGCAGGAGCATTCCCAGGTGGAGGAGAGATAAGAGTGGAGAAGGGACATAAAGGCAGAAGGATTTTAGGTAGTCCCAATATGGGGAGGAAGTGAGTTCCATTTTTGTGTAAGAGAGAAGGATAATAGAGATTGGCCAGGAGTACGAAGAGGTTTATGCAGTTGAAGTAGGTTATGATTATTGTATCTAAGAGAACGGCCAGGAAGGTGCATTGTGAGTGTGGAGGATAGTGAAGGGCAGTGGGAAGGGGTGAAAATAAGTTTATGGGAAATAGAGAGTTGAATGAAAGAGAGATGGTTGGGGAGATCTAATTAATTTGGTGCATGTAAGGAGATGTAGTGGTGAGAGGAAGATTTGGAATTTGTAGCAAACTTGGAGATTTTATTGTAGCAGGATGCCAGCTTAGCTTTGAGGGTACTTTGAAGGTTGGTGAGAATTGGAGCTCCATATAGGAGGGAGGGGATGAGGTAAGTGGTAGAGAGGGTATGCCTAGTTGAGGAGGTTAGGTAGCGGTTATGGTGGTAAAGCATACCTAGTTTTTTGTGGGTTTTCTTGATGTTGGCTTGAATGTGTATGCCAAATTTTAGATGTTCATCAATAAAGACGTTGAGAAGCTTGGTGTGAGGGACTAGTTCAGTGGGGGTCATGTTTTGGCTTTTTATAGTGAAATAGTTTTTTGTCTATTGTGTCGTTCTTAGTAGGGGAAAAATCATGAGTTTAGTTTTAGTTGCATTAAGGGCTAAATGGTTATTTAGCATCCAGGTCTCAGTGCAACTAAAGGCAGCATGTGTTAGTTACATACGTTTGGGGAGAGAATCAGCTGAGCAGATAACAGTAAAGTCATCTGCATATTGGGCAAGTTTAGCATTAGGCAAGCAATGATGGAAGTTGTTAATGAAGATATTAAATAAGATAGACCCTTGGGGCACTTCTGTGTGGGTATCAAGGAAAGAAGAGGTGCAGTTGTTCCATTTAACAGACTGTTGCCTGTTTGAAAGATAGCTGGAAAACCAGTTTGTAGTTGGGGGGAGAGGTTAAGGTGTGAGTGCTTTGACAGTAATAAATTATGGGAAATGGTATTGAAGGCTTTTGATAAGACAGAGAGGATACAACATTACCAGAGTCTCAGGCATGGTTGATTATGTTGAGGAAGAATAAGAGGGCTAAGGAGGTACTATAGTGGGGTCTGAAACCATGTTGTGTAGAGGACAGGAGGTTATTGTCTAGGAGGAAGGAAAGAAGTTGTTGGTGAATACATTTTTCAAATATTTTTGAGATATGGGAGAGTATGGCTATGAGGCGGAAGTTAGGGATGTCATTGTTATTGCCTCCCTTATGTAAGGGGATGATGAATGTCTTTTTTCAATGGAAGGGTACACAGGATTTCAGGATGGAGCAGTTGATGAGAATGCAGATGGGGTAGGCTATGCTGACAGTAGCTAATTTTAGAAAGTTTGATGGAAGGTTATCTGGGACATTTGAGCAAGGCTTTAATTTATTGACATTTTTTTAACAGTAAAACCAAACTGCGATAACTAACATAAATGAAGAACTGTACTAATAAAACAACTAGCTTAGCATCAGTTATGCCTTCGTAGTTTATAAGAAAGAAGTTTGTTGTTTTATTTTTTTAAAAGTGTTGACAGGGATCGGTTTGAGGGAGAAAAGAGGGGAGGAAGGTAGGATTATTAGCAGAGGAAGAGGGGTTGGTTGAGAGAGGGGCAGAGGTGGGATGGGGAGGGTAGAATTGGTGGCAAAGCAAGAGGGGTTAGTGGAGAGCAGGGCAGAAGAGGTTAGTGCGCTAACAGGGAAAGATGTGGTAATGCTGGCTATAGAGTCCATAAAGAAGGAGTTAAAGTTGGTGGCTATGGTATGGTCAGGTGCAGAGGGGTCAGGACAGGGGTTATCTTTTCTGCCAGGTTTGAAGAGGGTGGTGATACTACTCCAGAATTTCTTAGGATTATATTTAACAGTTGCTCTGGAGTTTTGAGTAGTAGGATCTATGATCGGAATGAATATGCTGTTTTACAGTGTTCTGCAGTTGTTTATATCGATTAAGAGAATATAGGGGGTTGATTTTTGGTGGAGTTTCCAGAGTTTGTCACATGAGTGCATAAGAGTGATGGTATCTTTGGAAAGTCATGGGGAAATTTTGGATTTCACTTTTTTAGTTCTGGGAGGGGCAAAGGTATTTATTATGTTGGTGAATACAGAATTCAAGTAGTTGACAGAGTTGTCAAGGGGAAGAGTTTTCAAAGGGCTCTAATTTATTAGTGTTAAGGTATCAGAGAAGGATTGAGGATTAAAGTTACTGAGGGTGTGTGTTGTAATATAATTGTGCAGAAAGTGTAAGGGGGATGGGGAGCAGATTGCAAAGGCAGGAAAGTGGTCACTAAGGGAGTTGGACAATATACCACTTTCAGAGATATTGTTCGGGTGGGAGACTAATATCCAGTCTAGAAAAGTACCGGAGGAGGCGTCTTTATTGGGTTGGATAGGAGAGTTGATTAATTGAGAGAAACCGTATAGATTTAAGTTATGGGAGTAGCGCAAGAGTGAATAGAAGACCAGTTGATGTTAACATCTCCTAGGATGATTGTTTCATTAGAAATGGTGGATGAGAACCAGGAATATATATCTTCTAGAATGGGGGTTATTGTTTCCTGGTGGGATGTAAAGTGCAGCTATGACTATACATTTATGGTTATCAATCTTTAGTAGAGGGATGGTCACTTTAGCTGTGGAGAATTTAGGTATGGGGTTGGTATATGGTGTTAAAGTTAGAATTTAGGTATGGGGTTGGTATAGGGTGTTAAAGTTAGAATTTAGGTGTGGGGTTGGTATAGGGTGTTAAAGTTAGAATTTAGGTATGGGGTTGGTATAGGGTGTTAAAGTTAGATAGGAGGAGAAGAGAATGGCTACTTCACCACCTTTCTTCATGGTTCTATCATGTCTAATAAGTTTATAGTTTGGGGGATTATTTCAGTGTCATTAAGATGAGGCTTTAGCCAAGTTTCAGAAATGCAAAGGATGTCAGGGTTATTATGAGAGAGCCAAGAGGTTGGGAAGTTTGTTACAGAGGCTTTGAGCATTGAGGGTAGCTAAGGGACTTGTTGCTAGTTTGTGATGGGGGTGAGGTAGAGTTAGTAGTGTTGTTGGGATGGGGTCCAGGATTGGGGTGAATGTCCCCAGACAGGAGGATTGACAGTAGATCCAAAAATAAGGATAATAATCTTTTAGAGGTCAAAGTGTTTGTGGTATGGAGAGGAGTGGAGGATGTATGGGGAGTGTTGAAGGGTGTGTGTGCATTTGGAGTGTGAATAATCTTTCTGTGGATAGTGGTCATAATGGTAGAGATGAGGAGAAATAAGCAGTGTATAGAGGGGTTAATTCTTAGAGTGGGTGGAGGTAGTGTGAGAGGGAGGGGAGTATGAGACATTAGGGAGTTGGGTAAGGTGATATAGGAGGAGAAGGGGGAAAGGTAACAAGATATGAAGTAAGGTTTTAGGTGTAGTATACATAGTAGGAGATAGGATTGATAAGGAGTGGGTTAGGTGGGGCTGGAGAGGGGATGGTAATATGGGTGTTAGTGTGTGGTGAAGAGTGTCAGGTAAGGGATAGGAAGTGAGAGAAAGGTGTAAGTGGTAGGCTGTATGGGAGATAGTGAGTTAGAGAATGGTGTAATTAGTAGGAGGTATGAAAGTTAGAGGTTGAAGGAGGTGGAGAATTGTGTGATAGGTGGAGAAAAGGAGTGGGTGTGTTTTTTTGAGTATAAGGCTAGATGTAGTGGGGGTGGGTGGGAAATGGGGGCAGGGTACAGGAGTGGAGTGAGCCTGGAGCACAGCAGAGGGCGAACGGAGTGGTGCAGGTCTCTGTCGCAGAGTAATTGCTACAGAGACAATCAGTGCACCAAAGGTGAGTCAAAGGAAAGGCTAGAACAGTGTTTTAACTGGGATTACAAAAACTGCAAGAGAAGGTAGCCGAGGTAAAGGGGGAAGTAGCAACAGCAGTCCTGGATAGACACCAACAAAAGGGAGAAGCCAAGACACAGAGAGATGAAGAAAAGCAACAGCAGAAGCACGGGGAAAAATTATACACAATATAGGAAGACAGGAAGGAATAGTGTCAGCCAGGTAGAAGGAACAGGGAATACAGTTCAGCTGGAGATATCTGGTTGGTTGAGAGGGGAGAGTGGCAAGGCTGGGCAGAGAGAGAGAGAGAGTTAAGAGGAGATATAAGCTATATTCTTTCCACAAAGGGCAAACGTCCAGTCTGGTGGACCCCAGCCATTAACAAACTTTACAATAAGAGGAGAAAGCTATTACATGATAGAACAAAATCCATGAAAGGGAAGTCACCCCTGATCATTATTAGTAAAAAAATATGAGCACTCATAAAATCAACTAAGGCCAATTTTGAGAGAAAAATTGCCATGGATTCAAAGGACAATCATAAGGCCTTTTTCAGCTATGTTAGGAACCTGGGTGGAAACTCCCAGATATGCTCAGAATTAGTCCAAAATGATACAAAAATCACTGAACCCACAGACATTGCCAACATACTGGCAGACAGGTTCAGTGCAAACTTCACCCCTCTCCCCTAAAGGAGATATAACGATCCCAGCGGAGTGTAGCCTCCCAGACATCTCAAATGCGCAGGTGAAAGCTGCTCTCTCTAAAGCTAAAACACAGCATCAATGGGACCGGATGGTGTCCCCGGCTGTGTGCTACACGAGCTAAATGAGGAATTAAACCCGCACATAAGGCAGCTGTTTAATCTCAGCCTTACCACAGGATACGTGCCCAAGGAGTGGCGCACGGCAACTGTGGTCCCACTCCACAAAGGCGGTGCCTCTACGGACCCTGGTAATTACCGCCCCATAAGCTTAACAAGTCTAGTCTGCAAAGCTATGGAGAGGATCATAATGGAGCTCATAAACAAAGATATAGGGGACTTGCAGACATTGGACCCGACCCAGTTTGGCTTCGTCAAGGGCAGATCATGCCTTTTGAACTTGGTCGACTTCTTCAAAACAGTCACCAAGGCCATTGATGAGGGAAAGGCAGTCCATACAGCCTACCTTGACCTCGCAAAGGCTTTCGACACAATACCCCACTCGGGTATTGTAGAAAACTTACCAGCTTAAATGTAAACCCATATGTCACAAGATGGGTTGCAAACTGGCTTAAGGACAGAACCCACAGGGTTAGAGTTGCTGGCGCTATGTCAGACTTCAAGCCGGTCACAAGTGGTGTCCCACAGGGCTCGGTCCTTGGCCCCCTATTGTTCGGCATCTACTTCTCAGAAGTACAGGCCAACATGGGAGGACTTTGGCTGACAAAGTTTGCAGACGACTGCAAACTGGGCGCCATAGTGGAAAGTGCATTGGACACGGATATCCTTCAGAAGGGACTCACGGAAACAGATAGCTGGTGCCAGAGCCATGGCCTGAAGTTAAACGCCAAAAATGTATAGTCATACCCTTCGGGAAAAACAAGGTAACCCCAAGCTACCATATAGGTGGCAATCCACTAAGCACAGAAGAGGTTATCAGGGACCTGGGGACCCAGGTTGACAGTGGCCTTTCTTTTGACACTCACGTTGCTAAAGTGGTTAGAAAGACCTTCTACATTGCCCACCTGATCATGAAGGGATTCACATCCAGATCTAGTGAGGTCATTGTTCCCCTGTACTCTTCACTTATCAGACCAATGATCGAGTACAATGCCCCATTCGGGATGTATTTCACCCGACATCTGCAGCAATTGGAGAGACCCCAAAAGTTCCTCACCAAAAGGATAAAGGGACTCCAAAATCTGTCATATGCTGCCAGATTGAAGAAACTCCAGCTCTATTCAGTCGCATACCGTCTGCTCAGAGGTGACATGTGCCTGACATACAAGGCCATGTCCAACCCGGAATTAATGGACATGCTCCACCTCAAAAAATCCAAATCCACCAAAACCACTAGAGCAAGCGACTTAAACCTTAGCACGGATATAAATAGGACGTGCTGGAGGAATAGATTTATCACTCAGAGACTCCCTATGCTGTGGAATAAAATCCCGGTCCATGTGAGGCAGAGCACCTCGCTGGCTCTGTTCAAGAAAAATCTTGACCTGTGGATGGGAGATCGTAGGTTTACCCCGGGAATCATCTCTGTGTCACTGCTGGACAGAGGCACAACAAACTAATGGGTACAGTATTTTTTCATATAAGGGGTGGCGTAAGCCACCAAACTTTGGGCTAGGCTTATAAATGCCTTAGGGCAGATAGCCTAGTATAAACCTATGAACCTATGAACCTATATTAGAGGGGCTACAGGCACTAGGGTAAGAAAGGAAGTGGGTATAGCAATGGAAGTAGTGGGAGGAGGGAGAAATTGCCTTGCTGCAGTGGTATGTTTTTCAAGCCTTAAATAAAAGGTAGGTAGCTGGAGGACTAGATATAAGTCTATAAACAGTTAATGTCTGAAGCACTTTAATAGCACTAGGAGAGAATCGTTCATGAAACTAATGCATGTAATGATTTTGTTACAAGTGATTTTTGTTTTTATTTCATTCATTTTTTAAATGGGTAAATCCACTAGGCAGAAATGCCTCTTTTAAAAGGTTACCCTGTTCAGTGTTGCACTTTGCAAGCATCAACTCAGCTAATCATACCTGGAACAAGAGAATGTTCATTAACAGCTCATATTCTTAAACCACTGTACTAAACTGCCATAAAAACACATTTTTGTTATTACTTGTGTGATGTTTAGAAAGGCTGTTGATAAAATGAAACATTCTCGATCAAAATGCATTTTCTTCTACTCTTGGAAAATATAGGGTTATGCTGCATATGGACAGCAGAGGGCAGCGTTATACTGTACCATACTATGCTATGTTCAGCTCCTGAACATCACACATTTTAACATTATCATAACTGATTTGGGAGCAGGTTGAACTAGAACTAATAAAATGGTTTATTTACTCCTTCAGCGCCGACAAATGCCATTTTCTATAAATCTGTTTTGTCTACAGTAGAACAGAAATGCCTGTCTCCATAGCCATATGGGTAGAATTTAAAACTCTTGTCTATAATAGTTTAGAACTGCATATCATTCATTAATCAGAACTCTGAGCTACCAAAAGAGTTTATAAATATTTTTCTCTTTTTCATAGCAGCATTTCCATATTTTTATTACTTAACTAATACTCCTGTTATTGCTTGCTTTTCACTGGTGCCTTCTTTCTTTCTTTCTTTTGTGATTTTATAGCTACTTAACAAATATCCATCACAGGCCATTTGCCGTCTTTTTTCACAGTCACATCTTCGACCATCAAGATATGAGCTTTATTATTAGCTATTTATAACATATTTACATATGATATTCAGGATTATTTTTCTGTGAATAACAAGACACTATGACAGCTACCTTTTTGTATTGCTGACAGTAAGTCCAGTGAAATTGTTTGTGTGATAGAGACTGTTCTAGTAAGCATATGTATTCACTGTCTTTAATTTCCATGCAAAACAGTACCATGCTGTGGATGAAATCTGTGAACAGCATAAGCAGCTTCACAACACATGCAGCAGCTACAAAAGAAACTATCGGTTGTCAGTTTGCAAACAGCAAGTTAGTGAATGCCTTGTTTGGGAAAGAAAGTATTAATACAAGATTTTACACACTTATTAGGCAGCTTCACAAGCCATTAGACATGGTTTACTTTCAGCATATCCAGATTATTACTTCTAAGAGCTGTTTCCTTGAATATGAAACAATATTAATATGTTGAGATAGCCACGGTGGTGGTACTGTGGTAGCGCTGTCGCCTCACAGTAAGACGCTGTCTGGTTTGATTCTCAGTTAGAGCGTCTTCTGCGTGGAGACATGTGTGAATGGGCGTACCTTCGTTGAAGGCTGTGCATCAGGCCTGGCAAGCTGGTATGTAAAAATCAACTGACAATCATTAGCGGACCAGAGTTCCGCTGTGGCGACCCCTAACCGGGAAAAGCCGAAAGACACAAACAATTAATATGTTGAGATATTTCCCTGATACTGGAACAGCATGGAGCCATTTAACATATTCATAGGTTTTGTACTTAACTAAATTCATTACTGTGCCACTATGAATATCTCCTCAGACACATCTTGTTAATATTCAGCACAGTACCACCACTAACACCTCCTTATATGTCCTATTGTCATTAATATTCATTACTTGGCCACATATAATATGTGTCCTGTTTCTGTTAATATTTGCTAGTGTGACACAGCTAAGACCTGATAATATATTCTGTCCCTATTAATATTTGTTCCCATACAACTAATACATCCTCTATTAAGCATTACTGGACTGTCAACTTCCTTTGGATAACTCATAAATGAATACCGTTATTATTTTTTTTTGTTTGGGGAATTTCTTCATGTATCAATGTGTTGCAGCAGTTCACAGGGAAATATTGATAGAATGCACTGTGCTCATTGTAGTCCTTTTAATTTATTATGCTTTACTGTGAGATGAATCTCAAACAAATGTCTAATGACACCACCTCAGTCACAGTACTAACCAATGTAACCTTTGAAATTGCACAATGAACATAATCCCATATTTTTTTCTTAGGGAGAAAGACTTCTACCTTTGAAGAATGCATCCTTAATGGATATTTGTTATAGTTCTGGTATGGTATGTCTCAGTGCTTTGCCTGATGCCAGTTTCTGGGTTTAGAAATGGCAAAGGTCTGCAAGGCCCAAGTTAAGATAGCTGGGATGGAGGACATTTATATCCAACACAGAACAAAAGGCTGTTCAACACAAACTTGGGTTTGGTTTCAAAGCCTGCATATCAGTACTGTAACAGATATTGCATTACTGGTGGAATACACCACATTTACATAATTATGGAGTTTTATGCAGATACAGATGTCAACACCTGGACTGTTACACATGTATAGAACTCAGAATTACGGGTTTTCATGTAGAAGCCTGGCTTAGCTCTTAACTGTCATGCAAGCAAAGAGCCAGACCTATGAATTATTATGCAGGTCCACAGCTCTTCTCCTTTGGCTGTTACACAAGCACAGAACTCAGCTCAGTGGTCTGCAATCCAGGCTCAACTCACTGAATGATTGTGCAGGTGCAAAACTCAGCTTCATGGGCTGTCATGCAAACACAGAACTTGCCTCATGAGCAGTCATGGAGGCACAGAACTCAGCTACATGAGCAGTAATGCACACTCAGAACTCAGCTCCCTGGACACGCAGAAGCAGAACATAACTCCATGGGCTATCATGCAGGTACAGAATTGAGCTCCATGGGCTATTGTGCAGACACAGAACCCAGCTCCACGGGCTGTCATGCAAGCACATAACTCAGCTCCCTAGGCTTGCATGCATGCACATAACACAGTTCCCTAGGTTAACATACAGGCATAGAACTCCGCTTCCTGGGCAGTCATGTAGACACAGAAGTCAACTTTACAAGCTGTCGTGCAGACAGCACTGTGTTCTGTTGAGTCATCGTCAGGTAACAGTGTAGCATTCTTGTTGCTGCAGTTAGTCATTTGGTCAGCTGGGTCTCAACTTCCTATGTGTCATGTGTGTCAATTAATTTCTTAACTATGTTTGTTCCTGGTTTCTTTATGGTCTTGTCTGTTTACTATTTCTAGTGTTAACCTTAGCCCCTTGTTTTGTCTCATTCTGCTTGGCTAAGATAGGTTTCCTTATATACCAAATTTACGGCCATACCAATCAACCTCTTAGCACAAGAAATCTGGACAAAGCCTAAATGAGTGCCTCTTTGGACCTCTTCAAGAGGAACCTTGACGATTGGATGGGAGAAAGGAAATTCACCCCAGGGATCACGTCAGTCGCCCTGCTAGACAGGGGTCCAGGAAAGTAAATAATGTGGGAAGAAATAGCCAGGGAATTGTTATGGCTAGGCTTGTATAGGCCCTAGGGCTGATAGCCTAGTACCAACCTATGAACTTATGAACCTATGAAAATAATGGCGGGACAAAGACTAAGAAATAGGTACAGATTTTAAATATTGCTCTTCTAAGCTTGGTAACTTGATAGAATAACAAGATTTGTGCTAGCATGCATTTTCTGATGGATATGACGTTTGGAACCTCAAATGTTTTTCATAATTTCATGGTTTCTATCCTCAGTGATTTGTCAGAAAATCACAGATTTTATGAGAAGCAGGACAAAATATGAGACGAAAATTTGGACATTCTGTGAAAATCTGGCCAGTTGAGAGGTATGCTTACGACCTATCAGCCTTCACTTGACTGCTATAACCCATGATTTTGTGTTCTACTAACTGTCTATCTATCTGTTTCTCAATCTATCTATAAAATAAAGACATGCGTGCGTGCGCGCACACACACACACACACACACATTTTATATATATATATATATATATATATATATATATACACACACACACACACACACACACACACACACACACACACACACACACACATATATATATATATATATATATATATATATATATATATATATATATATATATAAATACTACAGACACGCAAACCCAGCACCAATCCACAACCACT
>NC_056746.1:561406913-561569413 GCF_019279795.1 Protopterus annectens
GTATTTCTCTGTGATCTCTGAACTCTTGACTGGCACTGTGTAGTAAGAAGTCTTGTGTTTTTATTATTTATTATTAAATATTTGTAAACCTTTCAACTGTGGCTGTTTTGTGTAGAAATAATTTAAGCTCTAGAGTACATTGCATGTATATAGTGATACTGTCCAAGTCACTCCAAATAAGCCTTGACTGTTTAGTTACACTTACCATTTGGATAATAATATTGCACAGTGTAATTGGACACCCTTTCATAAGGGCCTTTTGGAGCTAATAAAAATTAGTGGGTGGTGGCAGGTGGTACTACGTGTAGTCTGGGAAAAACAGGCATGGCTGGAGAACGTGTGCCAGCCTTCCTCAGGAGTGTCTGTGTGGTTGTATATAACTCTTATCTCAAAGTGTGTGTGTGTCAGCTACTTGGGCAGGGACACAAAGCACTGGCTGGACAGAGAGGGTGCTGGAGGTTTTAGCTTGCCCACTAGGCTGAGGGACACAAAGAACTGGTTGGACAGAGAGGGTGCTGGAAGTTTTAGCTTGCCCACTAGGCTGAGATCTGGACCCTATAGCTGTGCTAGTGGGGAGTCTTACTGGGGACCTGGAGAGAAAGGGAGAAATCAACCCCAGACTGACTGTGATATCTATGTGCTCTTAAGAGGAATTGTACTTTACTGTGTGTGTATTTATTATCGTTTTCCCTATAGGGACACCCCTCACTGGTGTTAGTGGCGAGGATTGAGGCTCCTTGATTGCTGGGCCAGTGCACGGGCATCACACATATATATATATATGCCACTTTTTTTGCATTATTGGTATTTATTTTTAGTATTTGGTTCCCTGATCTAGCATTGGCTCCCTGAGCAATGCATTACAGAAATAGATTTTCAAACAGAATGGAGTAATACAATGCCTACAAAGGTGACCAGACACAGGTCACTTCTTAGTGATCTGTCAGAAAACGAATACAATGACAGTTTCTGAAGCCTTTTTGAATAACTCAGGTTTTCTCATCCTATGGTTGGTTTATCTAGGAAGAAACCTTTCCTTTTCATTTTCTCTTACATGACTTTGAATGGTACAAACTGCAGAATTGTATTTATTCAATAATTAGTTAAATGAATGAGCCACAAGGTGGTATAATGATCTCCCTGGAGTGTTTAGATATGCCCTTTAGATTAGATGGACTATAAAATATATATTTATTCATTTATTTATCCATATAGTTGTTGACTGGATAAGTACAATGTTCCAAGGACCCTTTTCAGACCCAACCTCGTTATGCTTTCCAAACTTTGGTTGCCATCCTCTGCTCAAAGTTTAAAATACTGCCTAAGTTTAAAGTAGTGTCTACCATAATCCCCAGGCATTTAATGATATTGTCATTTTTTAAGATGTGACTGTTTTGTAATTATAATTTATGTCCTTTTGCAAAGACCTATATTGCTGCATTTAGTTGACTTTACAGGTGAGGCAATTACTACTGGAATGTATATCTATTTACGTGTTTATTTATTGTAGACATTGGAAAATGTAATCTTTTATTGAATTATTTATATCAGTCTGCAGTCATGAGCATATTTGGTAATCTATAACACATTACTCACTTATATATATATTGGAGAAAAAAATCTAAAAAGAATTTGCCCCAATATAAGTCTTTTTACGTCACACTGTCAGGTGAGGGAGAAACCCCTACCTTGATATATCTTGACTTGTTGTGTAACTTGTGTCCTGTTGCTTAAATAGTGTTTTTACTATTGAATTATTTATGATCTGAAATGTAATGCTATTCATCAAAATTTTCTTATTTGGGATAGAGTTGTTGAATGATTTAGCAAGCTTAAAACAGTTTGCTCTATCAGCCCTTTATCAAGTTCTGCTGTTAGATTTGCAAAGAATGCTACAAAATTCAAAAGTAAAACATCTCCATTTAACAAACCAATACTGTTACATATCTAGCAGAAGCAAATCCATGTGTCACTTTGAATAAGCTCTATTGTAACTCTTAATGATTTTACACAACATACAGGTCAGACTAATGAATCTAAAACTATTTTGGCCTAATGTTACCTCTTGTTTATCTGTTAGCACCTCTACAGCCTATCTCAATAGGTCAGGAACATGTCCACATGCTAACTTTTTATTTGATATACTGAATAAGCAGAAATTGGGCAAAAAACACTGAAAACACTAGCAACCCAAAAGACCAGTCCATTGCAGAAAAAAAAATCACAGAAGACCAAAGTGATGTAGCGCATTTGTTCACTTTACTTGTGGAACTACTTCAGAATCATTTTGAAGTACTTCCACAAGTAAAGTGAATGAAAGCGCTAAATCACTTTGGCCTTAACTGATTTTTTTTCTGCAACGGACTGGTCTTTTAGTTTGCTTGCCTTTTATTTGATATGACTGATAGTGGTTTAGTCAGGTTTCCTTGATTCCATCTTGAAAACTAGCAAATATTTTGGGTGGTTTCACAATTGTAAGGGATACCTCCCTTGTCTGTACAGCACTCTGAGATATTGTTTTTGCTTACTTTGAAGTTTTTACAATTTTGTTTCTGCTGGAGAATTTGCTGTTTCCTTTTGCTGGGTATTCATGTCAACGTTTGTAAAATGAAAATATTAAAGCCACCTTGTATCATCCTATCGGGTCTATATTAGATAAACAAAAGTTTATCTTACCGAACACTAACATGAGCGAAAATCCCGGAACCCGAAACCGGAATTGTGAGATCGCAGTACAGTGAAGATGGGAATATTTGCCCTTTCCTCACTGTAGTGCGATCTCGGAGTTGGAATATATATTTAGCGGGGGGTGTGGGGGCTGCAGTTTTGAGTTCCGGGATTTTCAATAAAGTCAGCGTTCGGTAAGATAAACTTTTGTTTATCTAATATAGACCCATCCTATCAATACCTGCTAACTCTAAACCCACCCCTAGCTAGCCCTGCACCTCAACTGTAAAAAAACTTTCAATAACACTACTACTATTTAGGTAAATTATGACTGAACATGTGGTGGGGTTTTAGTGACTGGATTGCAAAAGGAAACTGTTTCCTTTTGTGATTTTTTTTTCAGTGATGGTATCTTTTTACTGTGACGATTTTTGAAATGCTGGCATCAATCAGTTTAATATTGATGTTTTTACATGTTGATAAAATTATTGATTTTTTATTTATTTGTCCTTTGATAACCAGGAAAGTCCATTTTTAGCAGAGGCCTGGGGAGAAAAGCTCCATAACAGATTCAAAAATATTTAAACAGTAGTTGAGCAATTATACACAAGGGGGGAGAGCCCCTCAATGGATTAAATATTTTACAATGAGTTGGGGAAAAAGGCTCTAGAAAAACACACTTAAAAACACTTCACAGTAGTTGAATAGTAAGTAAATACAAGGAGAGGAAATCAACAGATAAAAACACAGATTAAAATGCATTTACATAAATATTAAGAATGCAACATGAACTGACAGCAGCAAGAGACTTTGCAGAAGTGGATAGCCTATGTCAAGCAAACAAGTACATAGTTATTCAAAATACTGACTATATTTCTAATAATGTATGGAGATGAAAAATAATAGAGTATTCTGCTGCCAAAAGAGAAAAAGGAATAGACTGAGATGAGGAAAGGTAATGAACAGAAGGGAAAATTAAGGACATGGAGAGAGAGCTGACTATTATTAGAAAGATGAGAGTGTTATGCTAGAACCTGAGAGAGGAAAATAAATAGTAGTAAATGCTGGCTGAAGAGGTAGAAGAGCATACTTTACTAGTATGGCATGATTATTCTTTGTTAACTCAGTTAGTACTACTAAGCTAGTAACCTCTTTTCAGGGGAAACCCAAGGTGGTATTTACACTACTAGGGGAAATTTGGCCAGGGCATTGTGGAACTTCCCCGACTTTTTTCGATTGATGCCATGGGATCTTTTACATCTACTGGAGCTGCCACCAAATCAAGCATATCGAACACTACCTATTCAAGCACGATTCTTTGTACATTAAACCAAATAAAAAATGTAAACATTTGTTTACTGGGAGAAAAGCCCTCCTGCACCCTGCATCCCCAGATATTTATATATACCAACTCTGAGATCATACTGTAGTTGAGAAAGGGTAATTTCCCAAGTCTCTGTTGTACCATAATCTCACACAGTCAGAAAAGCTAGCATGTATGTATGATCGGCTGATTTTTGGTCACACATACTCACAGTTTTCACGTCAATAAAGTAAACTTTTGACTGATGGTATGTATACCGTGTGTGTGTGTGTGTGTGTGTGTGTGTGTGTGTGTGTGTGTGTGTGTGTGTGTGTGTGTGTGTGTGTGTGTGTGTTGTTTCAGCGTGTGTGAGTGTATACATATATATATATATATATATATATATATATATATATATATATATATGTATATATATATATATATATGGGTCTACTACCGGAGATTGAAATTACACTATTTTGAAATCTGGTAGTAGATGCCCACTAACGCGAAAGTGCACTTCACCCAAAGTGTACTTTTGTGAACACCACTAGAACGAATGGGCAATGTCCTTCACTGTGGTGCGATAGTCACAGACCTTAGGGTTAGGGCTTGGGTTAAGGATAGTGGATAAACCTACTAGCTATCCACTATCCTTAACCCAAGCCCTAATCCTAAGGTCCGTAACCATTCGCTCAAGTGGTGTTCGCGAAAGTGCACTTTTGGTGAAGTGCACTTTTGCGTTAGTGGGCAACTACTACCGGAATTCAATTTCAAAATAGTGTAATTTCGATCTCCGGTAGTAGACCCATATACATATATATATATATATATATATATATATATATATATATTTATAAATATATAAAAAAAAAAAAAAATATATATATATATATATATATATATATATATATATATATATATATGTATATATACTGTATATACATATATGGGTCCCCTTCACATGGTCGACTTTTCATATGGCCAAGACCTATGATCGACTTTTGAAAAGCCGACCATGGGGAACCGCTATCTCTGCACAGTGCGGAATGGGAAAATGTTCCACTTCCGCACTGTAGTGCGATCTAGGAGTTGGTGTATTAAAGTTATGGGGGGTGTGGAAGCGGAGCCCCCACAGAGGGGTGCAGGTGGGCGTAGCCCCCTGTTAGTTAACAGTTTAAGGTAAGTGTTTGTTGTGTTTTTATGTTTATTTTACATGGTTGGCATTCTGAAAGTCGATCATATGGTCTCAGCCATATGAAAGTCGACTTTCTGAAATGTCGACCATGTAAAGTAGACCTACATATGTGTATATATATATATATATATATATATATATATATATATATATATATATATGGGTCTACTTTAAAACATCTAAAACCCATAACATCTAATTTCATAACATTGAAACCAGAACATCTAAAACCCAAAACATCTAATTTCATAACATTGAGACCAGAACATCTAAAACCCATAACATCAAATTTCATAACATCTAACACTACAAATCACATGAAAATAACATCCCTCAACATATAATGACACCAAACTACCAAACACACTTTTTACTACGTTTCTGCAGGGGGGCAAGCCCCCCTGCACCACACCCCCCATAAATTTAATATACCAACTCCAAGATCACACTACAGTGGGAAAAAGTTAATTTCCTAACCCCACTGTATCAAGCCCTGCTGCAGAAACGTAGTAAAAAGTATGTCTGGTAGTTTGTTGTCAGTATATGTGGAAGGGATGTTATTTTCATGGGATTTGTACGGTTAGATGTTATGAAATTCGATGTTATGGGTTTTAGATGTTTTGGGTTTTAGATGTTCTGGTCTCAATGTTATGAAATTAGATGTTATGGGTTTTAGATGTTTTGAAGGGGACCCATATATATATATATATATATATATATATATATATATATATATATATATATATATATATATATATATACTGTTTTATTATATATTAATGTGGTGGGTCTCAATGACTCAATAAGTAGGTTTTCCTAATGAATTGCAGTTGACATACAGTAATGTAAATAATGCTGTTGTAAATATTGTATATGAAACTTGTGGTAAGAACTAATCCTTAAAGAAAGACAGGAATCTTGCTTACTTACAGAAAGTTCCCACTGTTTTTTTTTTTTTGGTTAATGACATCAATCAATGGTGTGTAAAAGAAGGCCTGAAGTCAGAATCATTGTCCATTCCTGGAGTGGGATTTTTTTTTAAGACCAGTAGTTCTGTATGAAGCACTGCAGAGTAAAGACAGACTTGGAGGAAGACACTAGAATGAACCTAGACATATTTCCTGCCCAAAGAGAGCCAGAAGAAAGATTTGCCGAGAAACTCAAAAAGGGATGCGGTGAGAGACCATGTTCCTTCTCTATGGGTCTATTCTTAAAGGTATTACAAGTTGTATTTTTTCATTCCATGTGATTATTTGGAAGAACCTGCATTTCTTCTGTAGGTCATCTACACTCACTGCAAGCACAGAGGTCAGATCTTCACCAAAACTATCACATTTTGCCACTAAGCTGAGTAATGAAATCTGCACTTCTTTCCATGGTTTTAGAACATCAATATGGTATATCTGTTCTCACTTTCTCATACTAGTCTGTCTATCTAACCTTATACGTTATGTTATTTGATTTTTCTGCTATTTCAAGTGGACCTTGACATTTAGCTCTACTAAGGGAAACAAATTTAGTGCCTGACCTCTAGCTTTAAATTCTCTGGTCCTTGCATTAATATTATATGCTGTTTTGTAGATCTTGAGCTCTTTCCATTTGCTCTAGTACTATGGGCATCACTATTTTAACACATTTTGCAAGCTGGTATAGTGTAATATGGTACTTTTAAATGGGATTGACACTTCTCAATTTTGTCTAGAAATATTTAATAGTACATCAGGGTACCTCCCATATAATAATTCAAAAGGACCGAAGATGTCCAAGGCTTGTGGCACACCTCTAATGACAACTAGGAGATATGGTATTAACTGATCCCAGTTTTTGCTGTCTTTCTGAATATCCATTCTTAACATGGCCTTTGGTGATTGGTTAAAATGCTCCACCAACCTGTCTGTCGGGGGATGATACACTAAAGTTTTTAGTTGCTTAACCTTGAAGCACTGGTACAGTTGGAGTATTATTCTGGATATGAAGGGAGTTCCATGATCAGTGAGTATTTTCTTTGTTATCCCTACCCCTGGAAATTGTAAGACTAGCTCCTGGGATATAAATTTAGTATTAGCGTTACATAGTAGCTTCAGGGTATATAGTTGCAAAATAATCAAAATATATAGAAATCCATTGCTTTATTTTACAAATGGCCCAAAATGTACACTGCAATACATTCAAATGACACATCTATGACAGAATTTGGACTCAATACATTTTTAAAGCCTGGATGAGGAGCTGTATTCTGAATCCCACTGCATCCACCATATAAGTTCTCAAAGTCTTTCTTTATTCCTGACCAGTAAAATCTTTCTAGGATCCATGTTTTTGTCTCATGCATTCCAAGACGTCCCTTAGCACATGACAATTTGCTAATTACTAGTTTTCTGAAAGGACTGGGATCTAACAGTTGGTGTACTACTTCCCCTCTCCTTTGTAACATAAAGTGCGGGTATTAAGTAGGATCATGTTGTTTAGCTTCTTCCCCCACAATCCCAGCCTTGTTTGCTCTGCTCAAAGTGTCATCTTCCAACTGTGACATTTTAAAATTTAACCAGCTTACCTGAAGGTCAGCTATGTCTGTAATTTCCTCAAAGTCAGCTTGTCACAACGTAGAAGGCATTGCCTCTACTCCTATCAAGACAGGTAGAGGGTTCTCATTTTCCAGTTTAGAAATAGCATCTCATACCAGCATTCTTTGGTGTCATTTACTGACTCTACTTTATCTAATTTGTGCTGTTTCCTTTCCTTTAGGAACCTGATGCGTAGAAACCTCTTCATTTTGCTTAGAGTTCATATAACAGGAATATACTTACAGCTTTGCTCAAGGTTGTCTGTCCTGTAGTGCACATTATGTTCTTCCCTTTCTTGCTTCTCAGTGCTGCACTCCATCTGTCTCAGAGTAAATGAACACCATTGTCTCATTTTCTTACTCTTCGCTAGATTGTGTTTTCCAGAACTAAAACTGTTAGCTTTTCTGTGTCATTTCATTTCCTATGCTTCAACCAATAGGCCTGTTGGACCAGTTTAGCCTATAATCTCCACATATACTCATTGTTCAAGGGTTATAACCAAGATTAGAGAATGGGAAACCTATACATCAGCACCCTGATTGGAGAATGAACATTCTCCAGAAGGGTATTAATGTACAAGTAATGCCCACTGAAAAATGTGTCAGACGCTTCATGGTAGCATATCAAGCAGCTGTGGAGCGTGGACTGCAAAAAAGCTAATATCTGCCATTACTTTTCACTCCCTAAGCAGCACTTTTGCTGTTTAATGAGTGAAAAAAATAAATGGAAAAAAGTGTATGCTTTTGTATGCATGTGTATGATTGTGTTTATGTTTCTGACTGTGTGTGGGAGTGAATGCGTATATGAAAGCAGAGGAGACTGTGTGTGTGTGTGTGTGTGTGTGTGTGTGTGTGTGTGTGTGTGTGTGTGAGTGTATGTGTGTATGTGTGTGTTTGTGTGAGATTGACAGTGAAAGCAATCTTGTGTGAGTGAATGCATGTTTGAAATCTGAGCAGACTACGTGTGTGAGATCAAGAAAGAGTGAGAGTGATCTTGTGTGAGTGATTGTGTGTATGAAAGCTGAGGAGATTTGTGTGTGTGTGAGACTGAGACAGATAGTGAGAGTGATCTTGTGTGCATACCTCTCAACTGTCCAAATTTTCACAGAATGTCCAGAGTTTTACCTCATATTTTTTGTCTGTTCCTCATAAAATTTGTGGTTTTCTGAAGCCTTTTAGCATATCAGTGAGGAGTGAATTTACTAAATAATGACAGACATTTCAGTTTCAGGATTTATATCTTTCAGAAAATGTATTGTAATACAAGACCTTTTATTCTAGCAACTTTCTAAGTTTATAAGAGCAATATTTAAAAATTTTCCCTATTTTTTGGGCTTTGTCCCCCATTATGTTTGGCTTTGGCCAGATTTTTTGTGATAATAGGCTGAGAGTTATGCTTGTGTGAGTGAATGCAAGTATGAAACCAAAGAAAATTGCGTGTGTATATGTATGTGTGTGAAAGCAGAAAGAGACTGTGTATGAGAGAGAGATTGGGCTCTCATACACTTTAACACACATCCTGTCGGGCATTATTGCGTACCTAACCACTTCCTAACTATTAAAAGCCACTTTATAATGTTGGCACTGTACTGCAGGATGTGTCAAGAATGAAATAGCCTATCCTTACCTTTTAGGTACTTCAGAGCATATCACATCTCCATCTATTTACATCAAATATTCAAGGTATCGTACGTTTTTTGAATAGAATGTATGGAGTCCTTATTACTAATCGCAGTAGTAACATGGATACATTGTTTCAAATTGGAGCTGCAAGTTAGATCACAATTATAGTGTCTGAATGTTTTGTTGCACATTGTTGCATGCAGAGTTGCAGTCTGTGGAGAAATGGCACTAACTAATTAAAGGTACAGCTGCCACATTCATTCAAAGAAGTCATTTGATGATAATGTTGAAATCAGTTTCTGCTACAGAGAAATTGCAACAGTATAGTGTGCTGTGCAATTCCAAAACTCTCCCTTAGCAGTCATCAGCATGAAAGGAAATGAGTGAAGCTTTTGCAGGAAATGATAGCCTATTAGATGACACCTGTGGTGTTAAACACGACTTAATATTAAGTGATGTTTAACTGCCTAATGAATTACCAATTAGCATCAGCAGGTAGCCAGTTTCAAAACCTGTTTGTACCCTTCTGTCTGCTGAGATGAGAGTGTCTTTATCTTTGATGGGCTGCAGTAAAAAGCCGCTAATAAATAAGGATTCAGTTCTGTGTCACTCTGTTAAAAAGAACACATTGTACTTAGAAGTAATATTTTTTTCATCCTATGCATGTTAGTAACTTGATTTTTCTGTGACATTGTATTCCTTAGATCAGGATCTGACATAAAATAATAGGTAACGTACTGTTCTATAATTTCTTATTATTACTAACAAATCTGGTAGGGGGTTAATTCAAGCCCAACGTTTCAGCTCTTTAGGAAAGAAATTATGATTTATACCACTTTTTCAGAACAATGTCAAGCCATCAATTAGATAATGCTCTGTTTTTTTTTAAATTAGCAAAAAAGCAGAGACAGAATGGCCATTTCATGACCCGCCCTCTCCAAAGCAAAAAACGCAGCATCAATGGGACCAGACGGTGTCCCGGGCTGCGTCCTACATGAACTCCAAGAAGAGCTAAACCCAAACATAAAACTACTGTTCAATCTCAGCCTTACTACAGGATATGTACCCAAAGAGTGGCGTACAGCAACAGTGGTCCCTCTCCACAAAGGTGGTGCCTCAACGGATCCTGGAAACTATCACCCCATAAACCTGACTAGCTTGGTCTGCAAAGCTATGGAAAGGATCATCATGAACCTCATAAATAAAGATATTGGGGACCTACAGACACTGGATCCTACCCAGTTTGGCTTTCTTAAGGGGAGATCCTGCCTCTTAAACCTGGTCGATTTCTTTGAAACAGTCACCAAGGCCATTGACGAGGGGAAGGTGGTCCACACAGCCTACCTGGACCTCGCAAAAGCCTTCGATACAATACCCCACTCAGGCATTATAGATAAGCTCACCAGCTTAAATATAAACCCCTATGTCACTAGATGGGTTGCAAACTGGCTCAAGGACAGAACCCACATGGTTAGAATTGCTGGAGCCATGTCAGACTCCAAACCAGTTACAAGTGGCGTCCCACAAGGCTCAGTCCTGGGACCTCTCTTGTTCGGTATATATTTCTCGGAGGTACAGGCTAACATGGAAGGACTGTGGCTGACCAAGTTCGCAGATGACTGCAAACTGGGCGCCATAATCGACTCTCCAGCCGACACAAGCATCCTCCAAAAGGGCCTCATAGAAATAGACAACTGGTGCCAGAGCCATGGCCTCAAGCTAAATGCCAAAAGTGTATAGTCATCCCTTTGGCAAAACAAAGTGCCCACAAATTACCACATAGGTGGTAATCCATTAAATACAGAAGAAGTAATTAGGGACCTGGGGACCCAAGTTGATAGCAATCTCTCATTTGACAACCACGTGGCCAAAGTGGTTAGAAAAACATTTTATGTAGCCCACCTAATCATGAAGGGATTCACATCTAGATCAGGGGAGGTCATCATGCCTCTTTACTCATCCCTCATCAGGCCCATAACTGAGTACAATGCCCCTTTTGGGATGTACCTTACCAGACACCTGCAGCAACTGGAAAGACCCCAAAAGTACCTCACCAAGGGGATCAAAGGGCTCAAACAGATGCCATATGCTGCCCGGTTAAAGAAACTCCAGCTCTACTCAGTGGCATACCACCTGCTCAGAGGCGATCTGTGCCTGACATATAAAGCCATGTCTAACCCGGAATTAATGGACATGCTGCACCTCAGAAACTCCAAATCCCATCGAGCTATGCGCTCGAGAGACTTGAACCTCAGCACTGAAATAAATAGGACATGCTGGAGGGACAGATTCATAACCCAGAGGCTCCCTTCACTCTGGAATAAAATCCCAGTCCAGGTTAGGCAGAGTCCCTCATTCACTCTCTTCAAGAGGAATCTTGATGAGTGGATGGGAGA
Source organism: Protopterus annectens (assembly GCF_019279795.1). Lineage (NCBI taxonomy): Eukaryota > Metazoa > Chordata > Ceratodontiformes > Protopteridae > Protopterus > Protopterus annectens. Next base: position 561,418,664 of record NC_056746.1, read on the forward strand.
TCGTAGGTTTACCCCGAGTATCACTTCTGTGTCACTGTTAGACAGAGGCACAGTATACTAACCTCGAAAAAGGGCATAGCAAAATTAATTTAAAATGGGTGGTGAAAGGCAAACACACTCTGGCTAGGCTTATAAATGCCCTAGGGCAGATAGCCTAGTATGAACCTATGAACTTATGAACCTATGAGCACTGGTGTATATGTTCACACTGCACCACTACCAATTTAATTCTGCTTGACCTTGCTCAGGACACAACCTCCCCGTATCCAGCTTCAAACTATAGGACGTGGTAATACCAGAAATGCCAAAACAAGCTGGAAACAGCATGGTAGGAGATTAATACCCCAGTAACAATAGGTTTTTTTAGTCAATGCTGATATTTTCTGAATTTCGCGTTAACAAACTTCTGGAAGACTGACTGACTCATCTACATATCTGTATTGCACCTATAAAATTATCTAGTGATTTCTTAAAAGTAAACAGAGACAGAAATTCCAGTGAATGTAATGCTGCAATTACACTCCAAAAGCAAGGAAAAAGACAAGCTCATTAAACACCTTTTTTACATTAGAGAGGTGCTTAACAAGCTTTTATTAAGCACCTGTAAGAGCTGTTAAGAGTCTTACACTAGGAATTAACAGGAGACAAAGCCAGCTGGCAAAGATCAGATGTAAAAGCTGTTGGGTACTTCAGTCTGCCACACATATACCAACATATGTGGCAGAATGGTTTACTATCAAAACTTGGGAAACTGCATCTGTTGACTGGCATGTGGTCAACTTGCAGTTTCCAAGTTGGCAGAATGTCGACCTAAAATTGATCGACTACACTAAAGCGAATGGATAGTGTAGGCCAATAATTTGGGTTCAAGATTGTGCAGGGAGGTAGCGCTTCAGTGAGGAACAGGGAATTAGCCCATTTCCTCGCTGTATTACAATCTAAGAGTTGGTATATTTAATGTGCAGGCGGTAGGCGACGCAGGCCCCACACATGGGGAGCGCACGGGGGCATAGCCCCTGCAAAATAGCAAAATGAACATAGCATTGAATGTAGAGTGAATGTAGAGTATGTTAATATGTATAGCAGGAGGTGAGTGACATCACCTCCTACTATGTCAAATACATCGACCCACATTGGCCAATGTATTCATTTTCACTTTGATTTCCTTTTTGGAATTACGAATTCAGCATTTTGGGTCAAAGTTGACTATGCTGCGGTGGTGGTGCTGTGGTAGCATTGTCGCCTCACAGTTAGACGTTGCTCGTTCGATTCTCAGTTAGAGCGTCTTCTGTGTGGCGACATGCGTGAATTGGCATTCCTTCGTTGAAGGTTGTGCATTAGGCCCGGCAAGCCAGCACGTAAAAATCTACTGCCAATCATTAGCAGAGCGGAGTTCCGCTGTGGCGACCCCTAACCGGGAAAAGCCGAAAGACACAAACGAACAAACATTTTAAACAGTTGACTGAAGCAATTACCTAACCTGGGCGGCCATGGTGGTGCAGCGGTTAGCATTGCCACCTCACAGGAAGAGGTTCTCTGGTTCGATTCTCGGCTAGGGTGCCTTCTGTGTGGAGTCTGCATGTCCTCCCTGTGGTCGCGTGGGTTTCCTCTGTGTGCTCCGGTTTCCTCCCACATCCCAAAGACATGTTGTAGGTGGATTGGACACTCAACAATACTAGGCATGAGTGTGTGCATATGTGTGCCTTCTGTGGAAGGTTGGGCGCCGGGCTGGTAACTCGACAGCGTAAAACTCCACTGCCAATCATGAGCGGATAGGTGATCCACTGTTGCGATCCCTAACCGGGAAAAGCCGAAAGAAGAAGAATTGCAATTACCCAACTTGATGCAAGCTTCATGGACTGCATGCTCCAGACACAGTCCTTCAAAAAGATGAGTCTGATAATGACTTAAATTGCAACCTCGTCATCTTTCATGATCAAATGTGAGAATAAGAGCAGTGAAATATCCATTTAATTATCTGTGTAGCTCATCTTTTATAAACCTATCATTTTCCTTCTTAAATGCTTATCAATATTTTAGCTACAAAGAAAAACTGAATGATTGTTATACACAGTGGCATACATTTCTGTGGGGCACCCATATCTTCCCTTTAATATTAGACAAGTGATCTCAAACAGCTTACTAAGTAGTATGGAGACATTTTCATTAAATCTAAGATTTTCACCTGTAAGTGTGCGTAAGACCTTGTCTGTTTTAAAAATATGCCCACTAGTTTTAACATCAAAGGTCACATCATTTTCTACAATTCCTTAGAATGAACATGCGACTGTTGTCTGAGCCACGTAAGTGCACTATATCTAGACCTCCCAGTAGCATTACAGTGTATGTGATGTAGAAGTGTCAGTGTCTCCTACCTCGCATGCTTCCTCAGCCCACAAGCGGTTACCCACTTTGACTTCTGGAAAGATGGCACCAAATAGTAAAGGACCCAGCAATGAGGCTAGTGTAATGTGTCTATTCCCTGCTTATTAACTCTATCTATTCTGTTAATTATGATGTTTTTGATCCAGTTAACTGCACTGCAACTAACTTTTTACCTGTTTTAGCTTATTTGGTATATACCTACATACTGAGACATGCCAAAAACTTTTGTTAGATCCTGTCATGATGTGGGAAGTGTCAGTCCTTCATCTACAGCGGTGGTTAGTTCAAGGAATACTGCCAAATTTAGAAAGCAGATCCTTCTCTTCAGAAATCCATGTAGAGTTATTTATTTTGTCAAAAGAGTTATGATCATTCTTTGCATTATGTTATATACCATGAATATTAATGTAATACCTTGATAATTATCAGGGTCAAAGTTCCCCTGCTTATGTTCAGAAGGATCACCACTGCTTATCACTGCATTTCCAGTACATATCCCCCTTTCAGTAATCTTTTAAAAAGCATTGTAAGAGTCCTGACTGCATTACTTTTGATTTTGTATATGTGAGGTCCTGCTGCAATTCATTAAAACCCCAGTTCTCTAAGCACAATTCTTGGTCCCAGTTGATTTTTTTCTCTGAAAAGTCTGACCGGGCAAAGCTATTTTTCAATGGAGGCCATGGAGAAAAGCTTCACATTTCACACATAGGTACAAACTTTCAACATGAATTAACAGTGAACTATATGCATTTTAACATATAAGTAAATACATACTAATATATAACATGCAACTAGAGTTGTTTCACAGTTTACTTTCAAGAATGTAATACACTTAGAAAAGCTTTCTGTATTCTATTTAATCTAGTTTTAGATTTTTTTTTTTGTTTTTGGCAATATAGTATCTTCTTTTACTGTTGTAATATTTTTTGATTGCATACCTCCACTAAATTTGCTTGGTTTTGAATTACTCAACATATGTCTTCTTATCGGAATATGTTTGTCTCAACATGTATTCATTACTTGATAAAATTCATCCTGTGTCTCAACTGTTGCTTTTGTATTCTTGTTACTGAATAACTTGCAGTAGGTCTTCCGAAAGTTCTCTTGTACCATTAGCTCACTATACATTTTCCTACTGCCACTCGCTTGTTTTGGCATGTGCCATAACTCTCACTAAATCAATCCTCATTCAGTAAGAATATTCTAACTATCCCTTCCAGAACCCTGAACCTAACAGCAAAAAGTCCCACCCAGTCCCTAAAGCTAAACTTCTGATTATTCTCTAAACCTAAAATCTCCCTCCCTAACATTCCATTTGTTCCCTAAATCTTAAACCACCCTCCACTCATTAACCCTAATCTTCTGATTGCTCCCTAAACCTAAAATAAAATAAAAAACATAAACCTAAAATTCATCCTCCCTTAAACATAAAATTCCCCTCTCCTCCCTCACCCTAACCTTCTAATACCTTCTGATTGCTCCCTAAACCTAAAATCCTCCTCTCCTAAGCCTAATCTTCAGATCACTTCCTAAAACTAAAATCCTCCTCCCTCCCCAACCCTAACCTTCTGATACCTTCCGATTGCTCCCTATACCTAAAATTCCCTCCCCAAACCTAAACTCACAATCGCTTACTTAACCTAAAATTCCTGTCCACTCCCTAAACCAAAACTCTCCCTCCCCATTTCCTTTCCCAGCTTACCTGATCCACAAGCACTTCCACACTTCATTTCCTATGATGTCAGCTTTAAGCTTACACCAGCTGATTGGCTGAACTCATATCTGAGTTCAAGCATGAGCAGCTGGGTGAATGGGCTACAGCATGGTAGAGTCCCTGGCTTTGAGGAACTTGTCTTCAAGTGTTTGGGGCTGGACCAGCTGTAATACACCTCATGCAGTTACAGCTTCATAGTGCATTATCCATTTCATCACAATTACTATTTGACAAATTCTTAGATTTAGACTGCCCACTCGTTATGACTTCTCTTTTTCATTTATGACTAAAAGATAATAACTTGAAGTCTGACTACAGAAAAAGTAATATTATTGGGTTCCTTCATATCTGTCCCAAGTTATTGTTATTAATGAAATATATTTATATTTGATTATACTTATTATATGAACAGTAGTTTGATTAGTTGATATTTTGTTAGCCGAGCTGCCTCTCTAGTACAGATAGATAAAATCCTGACTGTCATCCAGAGGCCCTGAGATTAATTATTGATCTGGATACTGGAGGAATCAGTGGTGAATGGCAGGATTGAACAGCTGACTCTTGTTTACTAGGCCTGAAGGGAGGGAGGTAGTTTGCTATGGTGCAATGCTGATACATATCAGAAGAGTAAGTGGTGGCATGTGTCCATTCATGATTGCCTTCTTGTTCACATGAGGGTGTGGGGAAACATTGAGAAAAGACATTATAAACTCTTCTAGTGATGGAAGCACAGACACACACACACTAAGTGCCAGAGGTGGGTTTATGGCCATAAGGAATTGTGCAAGTAGCTCAACACATGAAGGTTTTGCTTTTGGATTGAATGTGCTGATGGCTGTGCATTTGATTCTTGCCTTAGTTATCTATAGTGCCATCATTGGTAATTTGGGGATGGGTGCTTCCTCCAGTTGGCACAGAGAGTTAAGGCTGTGATCTGTAGTTCCTGTGGTACATGGTTTGATTCTCTCAGTCCTTATTTGCCTACTATGTGATCTTGAACAAGTCACTTAACCAGACAGTGCTTTGGGGCAATTTGAAAATTGGGCTAGGCTCCTCAATGGTCTCCTAGACTGCAAGTTTATTAAACAGATATGAACCAAAATACATATAATGTAAATGCACTATGCTGTTGGGCAGTTCCCTGGCCTGCTGAGTGTTTCCCTAAACAGCTGTGTCTGAAATGTCATCACAATGAGGGAAAGAATGGGTTCAAAACTATAAGGTAAGAGTTGGCTGACAATGTACTTTGGCAAAAACAAAACACACACACACACACACACACACACACACACACACACACACACACACACACACTAGATATGTATATTATTTTTTTTAATCCCCTGCACATAGCATTGTCACCTCATAGCAAGTGGTTCCCTGGTTCAATTCTCTGCTGTGGTGCCTTCTGTGCGGAGTCTGCATGTCCTCTCTGTGTTCACGGGGGTCTCCTCCAGGTGCTCTAATTTCCTCCCACATTCCACAGTAGATTGGACAGTCTAAACTGGACATAGGTGTGAGTGTGCTTGTGAGTGTGTGATTACATTTTATTACATTTATTTTGCACCAAATAAAGATCCATCCCACAACAGACCCAAAGTCCAAGGTTTTGCTCAAAGCTTTTTTTAATTTTCATTATGGTAGAATATAAAGCTAATGGGGTTGCTAAGTACCAGAACTCTGCATTTATTGACAATGAAAGCAATGTTATTTCTAGTGTACAACTGAAGGTAGGTGATGTCGACAGGGTTAGGATCATTGTTCTCAACTTTGCAGTCATCTACATACTTGGTGAATCAAACAATGGAGTCAAATTTGTTATCTGAGCAAAAGATGTGAAAAAGAGGTGGCCTTAGGCCTTTGAGAAACACCACTGTTGGCAGGAAATGATTTGACTGACTGGTCTATAATATTTGGGATCTGTGGAAGGGATTCCCTCATGACCTTAAACCATAATGACCTGCCTCCATAAGGATGTATTCATGTTTTAATTTATTTTATTTATTTTACATTTGTTAACTGGGAAATTTTCAGCGGAGGCCTGGGGAGAAAAGCTCCGGCATCACGTTATACAAATACAGTGCATCCAGCATAATACACAAAACAGGTTACATTGTATATGTTGAGCATAGTAATATAACAAAAAATTAATAAAACATTTCAGGTAATAGAAGATATAGAACATAGGTAAAAAGACAATGGGCAGGATTCACGAAGCCTCCGTGTAAGAGTTACAAGGCTTACACGGAGGCTGCAGTTAAATGGTGTGACGTCAGCATGTCATGCATATACATGAGGGCATGCTGAATCACACCTAAGGCTTACACGGTCCGTGGAAGACAGTAGGGGGCATGTCCGTAGGCCGAGCCCTGCAAGCGGACACGCCCCCAGAAGAGTAAAAGTGCCTAAAGTAAACCCCCACGACAGAGTACATGGAAATGTGAATAAACACAACACAACACATGCCCCCCACAGACTCTGAACATAAAATTATATAAATGAACATGTTATATTTTTTTTAAATTGTAAAGATGTTTGCCCGTGAGTGCGCTTCGTGCTGGCGTGCCCGTAGCTCAGCCACAGTTAGCAGTAAGTGGAAAAGCATATAAGAACTAACTATGCAAAGTAAGCCAATAAGCAATAGCATAGCGGTAGAGACGTTGGCTGAAGAGCAGGCAGTCATAGTTCGAGCCCCCGCAACATCAATTTTTATGTTTAGTGAAATAAGCACAAAACAAGTCCCTGACATATATATATATACACATATAAAATTATATTTTATGTAAAATGTAATGAAATAGGCCATTTATTTTGAAGAAATGTGAGATAACAAAATAATAACAAATGCCAGATGTGCCTATAGCTGAGCTACAGTTTAACAAGGTGAGTGCATCTGCCCGTAGGTGAGCAGTGGTTTAACAGGTGCAAAATGAGTGCCCGTAGGTGAGCAGTGGTTCAACAGGTGCAAAATGAGTGCCCGTAGGTGAGCCGTGGTTTAACACGCTGAAACTGTGTGCCCCTAGCTGAGCTGAGCGTAATATGCGTGCTGACAGCCAAATGAGGTGTAAACCAGCGTAACCCGTTTGCACAGAGCTGCGCACCGCGCCAACAAGCTAACCGACGGGCAACATTGAGCAAGCTATAACAAAACTGCCTTTACACAGACACACCCCCTAGCCTGTCTAGACAGTCATAAAATATAAAAAGCAGTGGCCAGGTTCAAACCCAGGGTACCATGCACCATAGACAAGGTACTGAACTACTATGCCATGACAGCTGTACTTAGAAATGCAGTAATAGCAAATGTATAGGAATGAATAGAAAGAGGAGCATGACAAAGCAGGTTTTGTGAAGCTGATACAATTCCAAAATGGCCAATCACAGATAAGTGCGGGAAAAACGGCATATATAAGCCCCATAGACGGGAATACACAGCATAACCGATTGTAGAACTAACTTGCAGCCAGAATGTCAGGAGTAGGTGAGGGTAGTTGCTTCCGAGCACAGAGGTGGGGTGTTGAGGAGTCCAGGTATATGGTCTGGCTCCTTGTCCACAATCATGAGGCCCAACTCATGCAGGGCCAGGTCCTGTGGGGAGCATATAGGGCTGAGGCTTGGGACCAGTTGGCTCATGATCTCACCAGTGCCACAGGGATTCCAAGGACTGGTGAGCAGGTCCATCACCACCATGCGGACCTGAAGAGATGTAAGCAGGACCAACTGAACCTTTGGATCCAGGAGGCCCGGCAAATGCCCAACGCCCCACTACTGAGTAAGTTACATCTAATTATGTATGTAAGAAATTAACCTAGCTGATATTATGGAGATGTGTATTCCAATATTACTTTATTTATATTACAGCTGCAGGTGTCCGTTCTGCGAACCGCAGAGCCTATGGCGATAGGCTGGTGCGGTTGCGCCACCAGGCAGGTCAGTAATCCTCTCCCTGTAACTGTAAATAAATATAAAAGTATGACAGTTAGCAAAAGAGTGCCGTGTAGTCACTAAGTAATAAAATGTGCAAGTAACAGTGTAAGAGTGTTTGCAAGTATTGCCTGATTACAAAAGTGTGTTGCAGTCTGTAATCCAAACAGAAAAATGAAAATGTCTGAAATAAAGTCTGAAATAAAGATGCCCCACCTGTAATATAATAGTACACAACCTGCAGCAGGCTGAAAAGTACAGCTGCAGAAGATGAGCAAATCACATGTGTGAAATATATCCCTGTTGAAATACTGAAACATGACAGAAGTGAGACTGTTGGAAAGGATTGAAATAACTACAGGTAAAACATGTCAATAAAGCCTAGAAGTAAGTACCATCCTGAATTGTAAAAATAAAACAAGTGAGAGAGTGTGAGAAAGAGTTATGAATCCACCAATAAAGTAGTAATAACTCCTGAATAAAGTATACTGCAGTCAGTACAGAATGAAATGAATGTGACAAGCAGAACCAAACTGCGAAATGTGTTCAAAATGTTCCTGCAGCTGGAATGTGTATCCCAAAATCTGGATATGCTGCTCTCAGTCTGCAATATGCAGATAGTATGATTATCTGAAATACCAAACATCCACACTTGTCTATAGCTATATAAAGCAAATGTAGCAGGATGATGTAGCTGAACAGAGCCAGATATGAACGTGTATGAATAAAAATGAAAATGTATATTGATGTAGCAGTAACATTCCTATCACCAACTGGAAGTAGTTATCACATAGGAAACTGTAGGTAGAACTGTAGTGTGTATATATCTGCAGCTATTAGAAATGTACAGCATATGTATTGGTATTTGAAGGTGTTAATTATATTTTCTTCACCCCACCCTATAACTACACATAATCCAGTCTACGTGAAATTGGTATGTGCAATCACAATTAACACCCCTGGACATTTGTCCTGTTGGGTCATACATATTTGCATGTACGTTGATGCATCTGCCCTGTTCATACATCCAAACCTGATGGCCTGTTGCCATCAATCAACCCTGCATGTTGTTGGACTGTGTATTGCTGTTCAAATTATGCATGTGTTATGCTCACTGTTCAATGGTGTGAATATCTGGGTGTTTGGTTAATGGGAATACTAATGCATGCTGTTACAACTAATTGCGAATGGTATTTTATGTTACTAACCCAAACTGTCATGACATAATGCAAAACATAGGACGACAGGGAAGGCGGGTTCCAGCGGACCCACCTCTCCCACCTCAGCTGGCGAGTGCACCTGGCAGTAGTGCCCAGTCCGGACCCTCCTCCGGTGGCCCTGTGCCACCTGCGGGTGGAAGCGCTGCAGGAGATGGGGCTCGTCCCCCCTCTGCAAGTGTGGCTGGAGGAGAACCACCACTCACCCTCCATAGCATCCGGACTGTGGTGCGTAGGGAGATCCAGGAAGCTGTTCTTGGCCCCTACAGCAGCTTGAGGCACATGTGACACAACTAACGGGCATGCCTGTTGCCCGGCCTACACAGCCCCCAGCACAGCCCCGTCCTGGGCAGTGAAGGTACAGTGGCAACTGCCCATGGGTGGGGATATCAGTTCCACTGTTGCCATCTGTGGGCTCATGGGCTCTGGATATCCAAACATCCGTCCCCGTCAGTTGTGTAACCCACCCACACGTGTCATACACCACCCCTGTATGCGTCATGTTTGTCTTGTCTGTTGACCTACCCAACCTGCCTCCCCAGCTATACCAACTTCCTTTACCTGACATACCATTCTCACCTGAAAAAAAAAAGAAAAAAAAAAGGGCACTCTGTACCCACAAAAAAAGTATGCCCCATACATAGCTGCCCATTTCACACACATGTCTGCTGGACATGGAAACTGTCAATTACAATTGGCTGTACAAGTATTATTGTTGTCCTTACACCTCTCTCAGGGGTGGAAGGTTTCAAATGTCACACCAAATTACAAACGTATGCACAGCTGTTGCTGATGAAGAAATGGGCAGCTATGGGCCTTACCTACATCCCTCCTGCAAAACCCAAGCTTGTTTCCCTACTGTCTTACCCTCTTTGTGACCCCTTTTTCACCACTTTCCTGTCTCCCCATTTTCATTTCTTTCAAAGAAAATAGCGTGGGTGTGCGCACGAGTAAGCAATTTTAAGCGGTTGTAAGTGGGTGTGCACGGAGCTGAATGCCAATGCGCATGCGAGAGCTCTGCGCAAACCAGCGCTAACCCGGTTACAACTGCTTAAACGTGCCTTAGTCACTCTGAATGACAGGTCCTGTAGTCTGTTCAAAAGCAGAATAAAATCCCACTGTCAGTCCCGAACCCAGGAAACAGTAGTCTGCATGACTTACCACTAAGCCATGACTGTTATATAAGAACATTGTGCTACAATAAATATATCATGTAATAGTAGGAATGAATGTAAAGGGAGCACACACCCCCATATTAACAGTAGTAGTAGTAGTTGTAGGTGTCAGTTTACATACACACTTAGTACAGGAAATGGGAGAGATGAATGGAGAAATGTTAATCTACAACACAGCCTGAATTATGAGAGAGATACTAACCTTTACACTCACAGAACAGTGTCCACAGCATACCAGCATGGTCCCCACCCTTACAATCTGAAAGGGCAATGCCTATCTCACATACCCTTTTATAGCACTGTCCTGAAATCACAGTGAGAACTGCAATCAGTACACAACTGGCTGCATGCAATCAGCAAATGCTGGCTAAGAATTGGTGCAGAGGCTATCACGTGGACATATGCAGATACCTACAAAAGCATCCTGTGCTCCCAGTCCATGCATGTAATACTTTCATTGCACCGTCTGGAGGCAGAGAGAGAAAGAGAGAGAGAGAGAGAGAAAGAAAGAAAAAAAGAAAAGAAAAACACAAACAAAAACTACACTTAAGAAAAACTAAGTTGAAGCTGTCATCAGTGACAGTATCAAGCTGGGCTAGCAGCAGCAGGAACCTATACAAACGGTAACGCAATCAGCTGTGACAAACACAGGTAATGTAAAGTAACAATTTAATAGTCTACATACTGTGAACCCTCCATATGTGTTATTGGTCTGTAGCTATATGTATATCTATGCAAAACGTTGTGTGTACGTTGTTTTACCCAAAGGGGGTGACTATACATTTCATGTCATTCAGTGTTAGGCCATGATTCTGGCACCAGTTGTCCATTTCAGTGAGGCCTGTCTGTAGGATGTGTGTGTCAGCTAGTGTATCGACTATGGCACCTAGTTTGCAGTCATCTGGGAACTTTGTCATCCACAACCCGCCCATGTTTGCTTTCACATCTGAGAAGTAAATTCCAAACAAGAGGGGTCCCAGGACAGAGCCCTGTGGGATACCACTTGTAACTGGCTTTGAGTCTGACATGGCTCCCGCAATTGTGACTTTATGGATTCTGTTGTTTAACCAGTTTGCAACCCATCATGTGACATATGTATTAACATTTAAGCTGATGAGCTTGTCTATGATGCCTGAGTGGGGTATTGTGTTGAAGGCCTTAGGCAAGTCCAGGTAGGCTGTATGGACTGCTTTGCCCTCATCAATGGCTGTAGTGACTGCTTTGAAAAAGTCAACCAGGTTCAAAAGGCAGGATCAGCCCTTCACAAAGCCAAACTGGGTGGGATCAAGTGTCTGTAGGTCCTCAATGTCGCTGTATATGAGTTCCATAATGAATCTTTCCATAGCTTTGCAGACCAGGCTGGTTAAGCTTATGGGGCGGTAGTTCCCAGGGTCTGTAGAGGTGCCTCCTTTGTGGAGTGGGACCACTATTGCTGTACGCCAGTGTTCAGGTACATATCCCATAGTAAGGCTAAGGTTAAATATCATTTTTATATGCAGTTGTAGCTCCTCTTGGAGTTCACGTAGCACACATCCAGGGATACCATCAGGTCCCATTGATGCTGTGTGTTCTGCTTTGCTGAGGGCGGCCCTCACCTGGACATCTGAGATGACAGGGAGGTTATATTCAGCTGTGATAAGTATTTCTTCTTTTGGGGGAGAGGGAGGGGGGATATTTGCACTGAACCTGTCTGCCAGAATGTTGCCAATATCTGTGGGTTCAGTGAATTTTATGTAGCTGTGTACTAACTCTGAGCATATCTGAGGCTTTTGGTCCATGTTACTAACAAAACTGAAGAAGGCCTTGTGGTTATCGTCAGTGTCCTTGGCCATTTTACTCTCAGAGTTGGCCTTGGATGTTGTTATGAGAGAACTTAGCTTTTTACTAGTGCTGACCACAGATGCCTTCCCTTTATGTGATTCTGCTCTGTCTTGCAGTAGCCTCCTTCTATCGTTATACAATTTGTCTTTGGCTGGGGTCCACCAGACAGGATGCTTAACCTTTGTGCATAGGGTCTGGGTTAGAATTGTGTGTGCATGTTCCATGCATTCTTGGGGATGTCCATGGGAAGCATTTGCAAAGGGGTCAGCATTGTGGGTTGTGGCTTCCACTGGCCCAGTGGGCTGCATGGTACCATCTCAGTCCTAACAAGTGAAAATCTGTCTATTCACATATATTTCAAAGTAGTCTACTGTGCTGGTGGTGGTGGTGGGATATGTATATCCAGGCCTATTAGTTTGTGTCCAGATCACACTAGTGGATGACGTTCCACATACAGTACCTTGTTATGAACCCCCAGAGTGAGGTGGTGCATTGGACCTGTCTCAGTGTGATGACTGATGGGGCTTGGTACTATGTTGTATGGAATGTGGCAGGCATTGTTGCACAGGTGTCGGCTGAGCACTGATATCTGACCATGTACATGTGTATCCACCAAGAGACACACACGTGCTACATATGGGAGTAGTAGTATATCACTACAGTTGAGTATCATGTATAGTATGTGTGCCATATTTGCTGTCATAGTTTGCTGATATCCTGTTTGTGTTCTCTTTCAGGGACATGGCGCGTCAGCGAAATCCTGCCTACTCTGCTGCAGAAGATGAAGAGATACACCAGAGTCTGGTGCAGGATTATGACATACTGTTTTCCCGCACCAGCAGAATCAGCAGGAGAGGGCTGCACTGTGGCAAGACCTTGTCCGTAGGGTAAATGACATTGGCATGCATAATAGGACATATGAGCAGGTATGACATCACTGCAGTGATTTAATCAGAAATGTCCGTCAGTGTGCATCGGATATCCACAGGCAACAGGTTGCCACAGGAGGTGGGGTAGCCACACATACCCCCCTCACCAGACTGGAGGGGCTACTCCTAAGTGTTGTGGCCCCAGCCCAGGAACATCAACAGCAACACACCTGCATTATGATGGAGGCTGGAGCCACACAGCAACACGACATGGAGCGTGCAGGTAATATGCCATATGTACACTTGACTGTTCTGTACACTGTTAGTTTATGCATGTGTAAGGTGTGTCCTTGGTATGCAGCTGTCAACATAGTATGTAATTGTGCAGGTGTGATATTGCCAATATCAGCAGCTGACATGTGAAAGGCAACTGTTGTACTACTGAACTGTATCATACGCAGTATCAATGGCACAGTTGTGCCCACTGACATTAATCCCCTCATTTCTGCAGGTCCCTCCAGTGTTACAGCAAGGCAGCCCATCCATGCTGGTGGGTGTGTATTAACAATACCTATAATAGTCTTGATAGTGCTAGTAATAATAGTGTAACTCAGTAGTGCTCTGTGTGTATACTGCGGGGTGTGCATGTGTGCATGTGTGCGTGTCCACGTGTGCATGTGTGCATGTGTGCATGTGTCCACGTGTGCATGTGTGCATGTGTGCATCACTGGTAACATTGTGTAGACATTGTAAACTGTATTTCCTGTCTTCCTCCCACAGGTTCTGGTGCTGCTCTGGTGTCCTGCAGCAGGGAACCTGAATCTGGTGCCACAGGTACTGATAATGATGATATCTGTGTAATGGCACAGGAAGGTGTGTCAGGGTCCATCATTGGTTAGCCAATTGACAGTACACAGCTGTCAACCCCATCATTGCGCACAGTCATTCTGCCAGTACATCCTATGTCACCAATGTCCCTAGGTGATGGACACATATGACTCAGTCATTGTCCATGCCACTATGGATGACCTGAGATGTACCTCCCTGGACTACATGATAGGGAACATAGAAGGGCTCTCTCAGCATGTGGCATGGGCTGGTATGAGCCTGACCTTGGTTGCCATCATACCCTCACCAGGTATGCTACCACAATATGTAGGAAGGGTGTTCTATGTCTACATTTTGCTCAATCTCCAGTGTCATGCATAGGGTATCCAATGGCTGTCAGCATGTGCTTACATGCTAGGGAAGCCACAATGATTTGCGATGGGCAGCTTGCACGTGTCACCCATGGGCCAGTGTATATTGGCGAAGCCACTTGATACACACACATAGTGCCTTTTGATGCAGGGCTCAGATTACATAGCCACCTCTGCAGGTATCACACGGGATAGGACACTAACAGTAATGCTACAAAACACCAGCAGTGTACACCGCAAGATACATGCACTGGACACTGTCCTCAGCATGGTAAACTGCAATATCTGTGCAGTAACAGATTCCTGATTCATGGCTCACAGGTGCAACCCATCACTGCCAGGTTATACCTCATACCATGCCTGTCGTCCCCTACACATGTACCACACATGAACAGGGGGGAGGTATCACAAGGCACCACAGATACACACACCTCCAGGTTGTCGGCACAGCACAAAGCAGCAGGGCCTATCCATGTGCAGCTAACAGTGTGTTGGACTGCCTTCTGGTTCATAGCCTGGCACACACAACCCTCCAATACACAGGAAACCCACCTGTCCTCCCTAACAACACTGGGAATATGACGGTCTCTACATATGTCTTTATATGGCTGGACTGCATCCAGCCGAACATTGTGTGTGAGCATTACTGTAGCTACAACACACTAGCTGAAAGGTTCCTAGCATGTAGTCACTGAATTGTAGTGGAACAACATGTTACCACTCCCACAACAGGTGGGAACATGCAGCACCTGTTCATCGACTACATGTAGACTATATGGCCCAGACCAGATGTGTATCCCCCGCTGTTAGGATGATACCATATACAACTCTCACTGTATATACACATACCGCATGCAGCCCCTGCACAGTAAGACACAGTCATAATGTTATGCAGTGCAAATACCATTTATTCACTTGAGGCATGTGTCAGACATGGGAACTATTGAAGGTCACAGGTGTATATGTGTATGTGGCACACACATACATCATGTGTGCATTGCCATTGCTGGTTTAAGCAATGTCATGCATTGTTATGAACAACAACCCACACATGGGCATTTTGTGTGACACAAACACACGTGGCAGTTGTGGGTTTCCAAAACATACCTAACTGTGCTCTGACAGTAGTAAGAGACCCAGTAGCGGAGCGCATTATTTGCATTACTGGGCGATTTGCCCTGTTTGGCTGTACTTATAGTGTGGTGACATCACCTGTGTTTACTGGGGAAATATGCAGCATCTGGTGTATTGTAATTGTTGCCAAAAGGAACTGTTCTCTCACACTTGCAATTGCACACACCCTACTACCTCTCTCCCCTCCCCCCCACACCCACAGGATTCATACCCCTACCTAACTATGTTATGACACTTGAGAGAGACGCATTAGTGGAGCGCGCTATTCGAATTACTTGGAGGTTTCTCTTCTCCGGCTGTACTTATAGGGTGCTGACATCATCAGTGTTTGGAAAGGGTAATGTGCATCATGTAGTGTGTTCTCCTAATTGCCAAAAAGCACATATCTTTCATACAGAATTGCACTCACACAAACTTCCCTCATCCAAACACACACCCTTGCCATTTGCAGGATTCAAACCCCTATCTAACTATGTTATGACACTTGAGAGAGATGCATTAGTAGAGTGCACTATTCACATAACTGGGAGGTTTTCCTTCTCCTGCTGTACTTATAGGGTGCTGACATCATCAGTGTTTAGAAAGGGGAATGTGCATCCTGTAGTGTGTTCTCCTATTTGCCAAAAGGGACTTTTTTTTCATACAGACTTGCACACACACTAACCCCCTTCCACACACACTGGACATTTGCAGGATTCAAACCCCTACCTAACTATGTCATGACACTCAAGACAGATGCATTAGCAGAGTGCACTATTTGCGTTACTAGGAGGTTTTCTTCAAACTGCTGTACTTATAGGGTGCTAACATCATCAGTGTTTAGAAAGGGGAATGTGCATCCTGTAGTGTGTTCTCCTAGTTGCCAAAACGGACATTCCTTTCATACAGACTTGCACACACACTAACCCCCCCCTCCACACACATTAAGCATTTACAGGATTCAAACCCCTATCTCACTATGTTATGACACTCGAGACGGACGCATTAGCGGAGCGTGCTATTCGCATTACTGGGAAGTTTCTCTTCTCCTGCTGTACTTATAGGGTGCTGACATCATCAGTGTTTAGAAAGGGGAATGTGCATCCTGTAGTGTGTTCTCCTAGTTGCCAAAAGGGACATTCCTTTCATACAAACTTGCACACCCACTAACTCCCCTCCACACACACTGGGCATTTGTTGGATTCAAACCCCTACCTAACTATGTTGTGACACTCGAGACGGATGCATTAGCAGAGCACACTATTCGCATTACTGAGAGGTTTTCCTTCTCCTGCTGTACTTATAGGGTGCTGACATCATCAGTGTTTAGAAAGGGGAATGTGCATCCTGTAGTGTGTTCTCCTAGTTGCCAAAAAGGGACATTCTTTTCATATAGACTTGCACACACACTAACACCCCCTCCACACACACGGGGCATTTGCAGGATTCAATCTCCTACCTAACTATGTAATGACACTTGAGACAGACGCATCAGCAGAGCGCGCTATTCGCATTACTGGGAGTTTTTCCTTCTCCTGCTCTACTTATAGGGTGCTGTCATCATCAGTGTTTAGAAAGGGGAATGTGCATCCTGTAGTGTGTTTTCCCAGTTGCCAAAAGGGGCATTTCCCTCACACAGACTTGCACACACAACAACCCTGCTCACCCAAACACACACTAAGCATTTGCAGGATTCAAACCCCTACCTAACTATATTATGACACTTGAGGGAGATGCATTAGCAGAGCGCACTATCCGAATTACTGGGCATCTTTTCTGCACCTGCAGTATTTATAGGGTGCTGACATCATTATTTCTACAGAGGTATGTATATCTAGTACTACCTGTCAGGTGGGGGATAGTATATATATATGCATTTGCAGCCACCTACTTCAGGGTCAGATATGCACATCGCACTGGCAGGTTATGTTCTATACCATGCTTCGTGACCACAGGACCAGTAACACACAACACAACCAGTCCAGACCACCCCTCCCACATCCAGGACACACACTTTGCTTCCCTGGGAACAATGCCAGGATATGCAGGTGTTCACATACACCATTCCAGTTGTTAACGTCAGGTACAGGCATATTGTGTGTGGGAACTACTCAGGCCTCTACAACATTACCCTAAAGCCACTACAATTTGTGACTCCATGTGCTATGGCAGAACCACTCACCACAGCCATAAACGGGAATACATATTGCACCTGACCATCTGCAACATGGGTACTCACTGTTCCACACCAGAGGTAGACCACTATTGTTGATATCTGACCATACCCACCTTTCCCGGGACATCCATATCCCATCCCCACCCCCAGGCAAGGTTGTCACTGCAAACAAACTGTATTTATCAAAAGCAGACTTTACACTTGTGAAGACTGGGGTGGAAGACGTCAAAGGACCCATGCTGGGGGAGTATACAGGCCACTCTGCATAATCCTTGACAATTGCATTCTATGAGCATGTGGAAGGTTTGCATTGATCATGCTATCCCAAATATACCCATGACTGCTCCACAACAGGACACCTGTCAGGTGTACACCAGCCATATATGAGCTGTCCAACAGACAAAGTGAGCTAATACATTGCAGAGCAGTAGCCCACAGAGGGAGGACATCTCTGAACAGTACCGGCACGACACTTCAATCCCTCATAATCATCACGACACAGTGTTGACAGTGAAATTGTCCAGACAATGCAGATAAGGCTCCCCTCAGTCTGTTATTGATGCCCACTTACTGTTAGAGGTCCTCAGCAACTCTCTTCCAGCACACACCAACAACATGGATGTGGCTTAGCAAATTCAAACCCTGGGATCTCCACTGTGTCCCTGCTTGACAGAGGCACAGCACACTAGCCTCACACGGTGCCTTATGTGACCTACTTTACAGTGGCACAGTAGCCTACTGTACTGGGGAGGCAGACGCCAAGCACACTCTGGCTAAGCTGTCATTCCCTAGGGCAAACAGCCTAGTGTTGACCTCTACACCAATATGTTTAATTGTCAGATGCACATTATTTGTTGCTGATAGACTGTTTGCAGGTCTTTATTGCCATAGCATTCCCTGTTTGTATGAACAACTTGTGTATCTGTGGAAGATGTTTGCATATGGGAGGGATCCACTATATCACGTATGTCTCTGTAGTCATTTAACTGTGTGCACTGGGAAGATTGCTGTAATGTGGTTGGTTCCTGGACTAACACGTACAAATACCAGATATGTGTGGCCAACTGCTAAACTGAGATTTGGCCTAAGTGTGTGAGCATGCCCAGTTCAGCCTTCCCATGGCATGTTGTCTGACATATGTCTCATTTATCAAAGTGTGCGAGCATGCCCAATGTGAGCTTTCCATATGTTGAACTCTGCAGCCCACCACATTTGTGGATGAGTGTGAACTTCAGCAATATCTCCCGTTTATGGTTGTGTGTTGTGTGTCATGTTGTGTAGTTAATGTCCAACTGCTTTGTGTGTGAACACAACAGGGATTATACTGTGCCTGCAGGGTTTGCATGGGATACTTTGCATACAGTTGTCAACATCCTTTCATACTGACCTAACACTGTAGTACCGTATAGTGTACTGGTTCAGTACTTTCACTGTGGTGGACAGTATCCTGGGCTTTAGTCTTATCACTGCTTTACATTTCCATAGTGAGCACAACAGCCTGGTTACGGGCCAGTTGTGCACATCTGACCATGTTGCATTATGTTCAGATATGAACTACTTATACCAGGCTTGTCCAACATTGGTAGTGTATTCAACAACATAGGTGTACATTGGCAAACAGTAGCGATGTGCCCTAGGCCATTTCTAATGCTAGTCGGAGAGTGTGTTTGTCCTTCGACACACATTGTAAGTGGAGTTTGCCATGACATATGTCATGGTTAGTATACTGTGCCTCCGTCTAACTGTGACATAACAGTGATACCCAGGGTAAACCTACCATCTCCCATTCACTCATCACAATTCCTCTTGAGGAGAATCAATGAGTGACTCTATGGATAACCTGTACTGGGAGTTTACTCATGAGTGGGGGTGGCTTATGTGTTATGGATCATGCAGTACAGCTTGTCCTATGTATGTCAGTGCTGGGGTTCAGGTCTCTCATGTGCATAGCTCACTGCCATTCAGATTGTACAAGGTGCAGCATGTTCATTGATTCCAGCTTGGACATGACTTTATACATCAGGCACAGCTTGCCTCTGGGAGGGCAGTATGGCAGTGTGTGGAGCTGCAGTTTGTTTAATCAGGCAACACATGGCATCTGTTCAAGCTCTTTGATACTCCTGGTGAGGTACTTTTGGGGACTTTACAGTTGATGGAGGTGTCTGCTGAGGTACATCCCACAGGGGCTATTGTAGTCAATTGTAATGCTGATGAAGGATGACTGCAGAGCCACAATGACCTCCCCTTATCTAGATCTGACAACCTTCATGATTAGGTGGGTATATGGCATGTTTCTGTAAACACTACAGCCACATGTTTGTCCAATGCAGGATATCTATCACCTTGTGTCCCCAGGTCTCTCATTACATGTTAAGTACGTAATGGGTTAACACCTATGTGGTAATTGGTGGGCACTTACTGTATATTCACGGGGGTTGACTATACACTTTTCTGCAATTAGCTTGCTGACATGGCTATGACACCAGTTGTCTGTTTCTATGTGGCCCTTTTGTGGGATGCTTGTGTCAGCTGGAGGGTCAGATATGGTGGGCAGTTTGTAGTCCTCTGCATACATGTTCGGACACAGCCCTTCCATGTTGGCCTGTACCTATGGGACATATATACCAAACGAGGGAGGTCCCAGGACCAAGCCTTGTGGGATGCCAGTTATATCTGGTTTGTAGTTTGACATGGCTGCAGCATGTCAGACCATGTCAGTTCTGTCCTTGGTCTGGTTTGCAACCCCTCTACTGACATAGGGGTTTATATTTAAGCTGGTGAGCATATCTATAATGAACACGTAGGGTATTGTATGGAAGCCTTTGCAAGGTCCAGCTACGCTGTGTGGACCACATTGCCCTCATCAATGACCTTAATGACTGTTTCAAATGAGTCAAACATGTTTAGGGGCAGGATCTGCACTTAAGAACGCCACACTGGGTAGGGTCCAGTGTCAGTAGGTCCCCAATATCTTTATGTCTGCGGTACATGCTGATCCTTTCCATAGCTGTGCAGACCAAGCTTCTCAGGATTCTGGGGTGGTAGTATGCAGTATCCATTCAGGCAACACCTTTGTTGAGAAGACCACTGTTGTTGTACACTGCTCTTTGGGTACATATCCTGTGGTAAGGCTGACATTGAGCAGTAGTGTGATTTGGCATTCCAGTCTTCTTGGAGTCCATGTTGGACTCAGCCTAGGACACCATCTCATACCATTGCTGCTGTGTGTTTTGCTTTGTAGATGCTGGCTGTTACCTCAGCATCTGCAATGTCAGGGGGCCAGCAGTCTGCTGAGATAGATATTTTGCATTCTGGGGGGGGGGGGTTGCACTGCACCTGTCAGGTTGTATGTTGGCAATATGTGTGTGTGTTTGGTATGTTGTTTGTAATATTTGTGTGATTCAGAGCATATCTATGAATTCCCAACACGGTTCCTACCATCAGTTGAGTAAGCCTTGGGATTATCCTTAGTGTCCTGTACAATTTGTATCTTCATAGGTTCATAGGTTCATCTAGGCTATCCACACTAGGGCATTTGTAAGCCTAGCCAGAGTGTGTGTGTCTTTCGCCGCCCCTTGCTATGTGAATATTATGGCCATTTATGATTTACTTTACTGTGCCTCTGTCTGGATGTGACACAGTGAAGACCCCCAGTGTACATCTACGATCATCCATCCACTTGGCAAGATTCCTGTTGAAGAGTGTCAGTGAGGGGCTCTGCCTAACATGGAGTGGGATTCTGTTCCAGGGTGTGAGGAGCCTCTGGGTTATGTATCTGTCCCTCCAGCACATCCTATTTCATTATGTGTTGAGGTTGACATCTCTCACTCTCACAGCTCCGATGGCGTTGAGTTTTCTGGGGTGGAGCATGTCCATTACTCCTGTGTTGGACATGGCCTTGTACAACAGACATACAATGCCTCTGTGTAGGCAGTATGTGACTGCATTCAGCTGGGGTGTCTACAGCCAGGCAGCATATGACATATATTTGAGACCCTTTATCCTCTTGGTGAGGTACCTTTGAGGTCTTTCTAACTGCTGCAGGTGTCAGGTAAGGTACATCCCAAATGAGGCATTGTACTAGATTATGGGTCTGATAAGAGAACAGTACAGGGGCACAATGACCTCTGTTGACGTAGATGTGAATCCTTTCATGATACGGTGTCCAATATAGACAGTCGTCCTAGCCACATTGGCAATGTGAGTGTCACATAACAGGTTACTGTCCACTTGTGTCCCTAGGTCCCTGATTACTCCTTCCATACATAATGGTTTACCACCTATGTGGTAATTTGTGAGTACCTTGTTTGGTATTTGGTGGGACATTCATACTGTCCAGTGTCTTCAGGACAGCTGGGTGGGGTTCCTGTGTGTGAGAGTGTGGTCTGTAGCATGCTACAAACTGTAAAGCAGTTTTGCCTATGGTTAGGTGCACATGGGTGGTCTCCGATGCTTCGTGCATTGTCAGTTACCTGGACGTATGGGTGTCTGTGCTGAATATGGATACTCCCCCTCCTTTTATGTTTTGGTCCAGGTTTTGGAGCCATAACGCATGATATGAGGTATAACCTGGTAGTGCTGGTGTGCTGTCAGGAGGCTTGCAGCAGGTTTCTGTCACTGCACAGACATCGATGTTCTCCATACTGGGGAGGGCCTCAGGAGCATGCATATTGCAGTTTACACGTCTGGCATTGGTCAGCATTACCCTTATGTTTCTTACCACTTATGTTTTCTAGGATGGTGGGTTAGTGTTTTCAGCCTTGCCTACATAAGGCTCTATGGAGGTGGCAAAAGCCTTATCCAATATCCAGACGCCCAGGGGTAACAGGTGCAAGCCATCCCTGGAACAGCAGCATGGCTTGTGAAGCATGACATCCCAAGCAGACAGACATTAGATCCTCTTGGAATGACAGCAGTAATTGTGCCACTTGTTAAAGCTGATCATTCTGTGTTTGTACTGTGGCATCATTCTTGGTGAGGGTAGGATGCTGCAAATGGTCAGTGTCATACCGGCCTGGAGTACATACTCAGAGAGCTCATCTATGTCTCTTTTCATGTAGTCCAGGGAGTTACATCTCAGGTCATTCATGCCAGCATGGACAATGACTGCATCATATTTCTACTTGCTTTGGGGTGACCTGCGTACTTGTGTTATGTGGCATATTGTAGCAGCCTACAGGCAGCTTACTGTACCCTTTCCCTTGTTCAGTCTGGTGAGTGGGACAGCAGTGTGTCTGACTATGGAGTCACCTATTACAACTGTATCAGGTATGTTGTTTCTCCTTCTGGCCTGTGACTGTTTGGCACACCAGCTTTGTGTACTATGTGTTGCATGTGCTATGTTTGGAGGTTGTGGTTGCTTGGGGGTCTGCTTTGGAGGCCTCTGTTGGTGTGGTGTGTTTGTAATTAGGGCCTCCGGGAATGTTTTTCCTGTGTTTATGTCTTTGGCTTGCAGTTATGATAGGTCTGTGTGGGACTGGGTTTGTGGTGTGTGTGGTTACCTTCTCCTCCTGACTAGTTTTGACAGTACTGAGTTGAGGGAGCTCAGCCTCTGGTTTGGATAAATGGTTGCATCTCTCACATATATTTGTATTTCTTGGGGGGAGTTGAGGGTTGTCTGTGTACTTGGGGCAGGTTTAACATTGCCTCAGGATTCACAGATTCAACTTGTTGTAACTGGCCTTAGTGGATTGTATGTGTGGACATATTTTATTGCCATACTACTGATCAGTGATTACTTCCCTTTATATGTTTGCTCTATCATGTAGTAGCTTCCTCATTCTCTTGCATGGTTTGGTAATGGCTGGAGTCCAGCATGCCAGATGCCTGTGTGTATGGCATTGTGTCTTGTTGTTATTTGTGATTGCATAATCCAAGCATTCCTGGCTGTGTTCATGGAATGCCTGTATAACAGGTTCTGAGGTGTGGCCCATATTTTGCACCTGCACAGGGCCTTTAATGGATTCCACATCAGTTTGGAGGAGTGCAACTTATGCTTTACACATGTTTTTCACTGTGGTTTTTGGCCAGGGACTGTGGTCAGGATGTGTATATCCAGTGTGATTACTCTATGGTCTGGTCTTACCAGTGAGGGATACACTTCTCATCTTGCCATCCAGTACCCATGTTGCTGATTATCACATCCAGTATGCTTACCCCTCTTGTGGGAGTGGTACGTTGTTCCTGGGCATTTAAAGGAACTTTTCTCCTACAGTGTTGGAGCTAGTATAATGCTCTCAGTCTATGTCTGGGTATTTTCAGTCAACCAATATAATGTGGTTTGGGGGGCTTGATATATTCATGTATTCCAACATAGGCCAGGTGCAGTTCCTGGTGTTAGGACAGTAGTCTGTAGCAGGCTATACACTGGGAAGCAGTTTTAGCCACTGTTACTTGACCATGGCTAGTCCATGCTGCTTCTTGTTGTGGTACCAACATGGGGGTGTGGTTATCCTTGACAATTATTGCTAGTCACCCTCCTTTTGTAGCTTGTTCCATGTTTTGAGGTTGTACAGCACAGTATGAGGTGTAACCTGGTAGTGTTAGAGTGCTGTTGTGAGCCTTGACCCAGTTTTCTGTTACAGGACAGATATCAACATTCTCCATACTGGGTGAGTTTACACTGCACGCATCTTGCTGTTTAGACTTCTGGCATTGGGTAGCATTACATCTAGGTTCTTATCCCTTGTGGTACCCATGGAGGTGGGTTTGTGTTTTGAGCCTTACCTATTCAGGGCACGCTGTGGGTAACGACAGTCTTTGCCAGTATCCATGAGGCCTGGACTGATAGGTGCACGCCACCCCTAGCAGGTGGAGCATCATGTCATGCTCAGCATGTCATCCCAGACTGGCACACATTGGATCCCCTTTGACTAACTGCAATACTTCAGCCAATTATTGCAATTGATCATCCCATCGTCATATTGTGGCATCATGCTTGGTGAGGGTAGGATGTTAGTCAGTGTCCTCATGTGTGCATATACTACATGGTGTTACATTACTTAACGCATGGCATTCATGCCTCAGGTGGTGCTGCAGGGCTGCCTCTGTCAGATGCACATATTACACTCCCTGTACATGTTTGAGAGCAGGTTATGTCATTTTAGGCATCCATGTTATTATATGAGTGAGTCAGAGAAGGGTATCATTCCCAGGGTTCCTACTGAGCCAGTGTATGTGCTATGCATTGCCTCTTTGCCAAGGCCAGGACATACTGGGCATGCCTCCTTCTGCCTACTGGGGCAGGCTCAGGTTGTTCCTCCTCCTAGTCACGCTCTGCCTGTGATGGCCTTGGCAATGGTGGGGGGGTGTTTGGCCCGGCCCTATGCTGGTCCTGCTGCAGCTGTTTTCGCAAGATCATATTATGTAGCATAGCACATACCATGACAATTTGGGTACATGTAGTTGGTGAGTACTACAAGGCTCCACCAGATGTGTCCAGACACCGGAACCGTGACTTGAGCAGCCCAAACACACGCTCTATTACATTACATGTTTGTGCATGTGCCTCATTATGGCGTTCCTGTTCAGGTGTGTGTGCATTTCTGATGGGTGTCATCAGCCACGGCTCCAGTGCATAACCTGCATCCCCCACTAGGTGTCCGTGTGGGATGTCCCCATTGGCAAATGTCTGGT
Source organism: Protopterus annectens (assembly GCF_019279795.1). Taxonomy (NCBI): domain Eukaryota; kingdom Metazoa; phylum Chordata; order Ceratodontiformes; family Protopteridae; genus Protopterus; species Protopterus annectens. The sequence continues at coordinate 561,443,892 of NC_056746.1, forward strand.
ACAGCTGTGTCAAATGCCAGATATGGGAATCATGGTAGCTCCCAGGGCAGCCAGCACACACATTCACTATTATGCCCTGGGCATCACACATGACCTGGCACTTGAAGGAGGGGAAGCCCTTGCGGTTAATGTAGGCCCTACCCCGCTCACCGGCTGGTGCTTTGATGCATATGTACATGTAGTCTATTGCACCCACTACCTCAGGGTATTCTGCTATTTGCTGGAAGAGACGCATATTGCTGGCCAATACCTCACGGGCATTGGGGAAATATACATGATCACCGACATGTGCTGACATGGCATCCAGGAACTGGTGCAGTACCCTGGAGGCTGATGCCTGTGATATCCCCATCATATCACCAGTTGGTCTCTGGAAGGTACCTCTTGCTAGTATTCTTAGGCCAACACATACCTTGGTTTCCACTGGGATGGGTTCCCCTCTGTTGGTTCTGTGTGTGAGGCGTGGCCTGCACAGCCCGACAATTTGCTGCAGGAGGTCTCTGTCCACTCAATAGCGCTCTACTATCTCCAGCTCATGTAACCCATGGTAGGTGACCCTGGGCCTGTACACTCTTCTCCGTCTCCTCACTGTGAGTAGTCTGGCACCATCTGCATTGTCACCACCCTCAGCAAGTCGCCTATGTCTCCTTATGACAGCTATGGCAGCCCCTAGCATTTCTGCTCTGAGTTCAGTTTTTTGAGTTTTCACTTCTAATAGCTTACTCCTGTCTTGCAGTGTCTCTTGAGAGAAAGATCTTGCACTGCTGTTTGCAGAGTATTAACTGCTTGGCTGAGCTACTATTCTGCCTGTGTAATTGCCTGCTTCTAATTGTTTTCACCTGCTAGCTCCAGCAGTATTCCCTGCTAGCTTCCTACTAATTCTGTTGCTTCCTTTTTCCTTTCTGTTTCCTCAGGGGGGAGCAACGCGCATACCAGCAGAAACACGCTCACAGTGGCTTATACGTGCGCACACATGCTTACACAGTTCAGAATCTGCTTATTCGGGTTAAAACGCGCGCACACTAGCGCAAACAGTCTTACAAGTCTGCCAACAGGCTCCCACATGCTCAGCCTGCCTTACACGCACGCACACTAGCGCAAACAGTCTTACAAGTCTGCCAACAGGCTCCCACATGCTCAGTCTGCCTTACACGCACACACACTGTCCTACTCGCGCTTCATGGTGCGCACACGTGTGCATGAACGCCCAGTAAGAAACTTTGGTGTAAGCAACAGTGTATACCTTCCATTTCTTGACTTTCCCATGCTTTTCTTGTGGCACTCCTCTTTCCATGAGATGTGTCTTGACATCTGTGATGTAACACTGACCTCCAATGAACTGCATTTCTTTCTACCATTCCCCCCTGTGATGTCACCTATCTCCTACTCTATTCCTCCCCCTTATGTATCTCTTACACTACTCAGAATGTGCTCATTTGCTATGTGACAGTGGAATTCAGTATCCTAACACTCATTTACATCAGATTGCCTACTAATGCTTAGTTACATCTCTTAGACTCAGCTTCCCCCCTTAGCAACCACTAAACGGTGGCCATGTTGTTTTTGGTCTGCTGGTCCCTGTATTGTAAATCCATGTATTGCATAAAACCCACATTTGTGGGTTTATAACCTTCATTTTATGTTTTATACAGCAATCCGTTTGGCGGCTGCTTCTTTTAAACATCAGCGATCGCCGAAAAAAAAATAAATATTTTTCATATTTGCATCGGGGTACCTTGCCAATGGCCACATATTTGGCCATTGGCATGCTGCCTGACACATATGCACCCTTTATTTGGAGCAGACATGGCTCCATTAGATTTTGCAGAAACGTACTCAGTTGTCAACTGAGTACATTTCTGCAGCTAAAACGGCTCTTACACGGGCTGCTTTCTGCTTCGTGTATCGCTACTCTACCTCATTTGCATGCCTTTCAGCTGCAAGTGAGGTATTTAGCATATCCACGCCCAGTCCGTGTAAGAGACGTTTTAGCTGGTCTCTTACACGGAGTTTCGGGCTGTTCCTGGATCGCGAGGCTTGCATGGAGTCTTACACTACTCTTAGACTCTGTGCAGGCCTTTGTGAATCCTGCCCAATGTCAGTTACAGTACATCCGGCATACTACACAAAACAGGTTACATCATTTATGCCGAGCATAGTAATATAACAAGAAGTTAATAAAACACTCCAGGTAAAAGAAGATATAGGACATAGGTAAAAAGACAATGTCACTTATAGATTTGTGAGAGTAGAAAATATATCAAGTAAGATTCTACAGTTAAAAGTACCCTTTCAGATGACCAAGTCTACAGGGGATCAGAGATCCAGAATGTGATCAGTGGGCAGTTTGGGGAGTTAATAGCAGTGTGGGTAGGGTTATGTGATACAAGGGCATAACTAGGTACTAAGAAGATGCGATTTGAGGGAGTTTTTGAATATGGATGTGGAGGGGGCAGTGGACATGGATAGGGGAAGAGAGTTCGGAATTTGCATAGGCTATTTTTGGTTGCACAAATTAGGCTTCTGCCATCTTATCTGATCCCATGGAAAGGCTGGTTATGGCATCAATGAGTGCAGATGTGACCATTCCAGATGTACATTTGCGGCCGTGTGAGCAAGTGTGTATCATACTGAGGCGGCGAGGTGAATCGTAAGTGAGGGAATGTCTCAGGATACATTTAGTACAAGTGGTTAAGGCTATGAGCTGTAGTTCCTGTGGTGCATGGTTTGATTCCTTCAATCCCCATTTGCCTACTCTGTGACCTTGAACAAGTTACCTAACCAGACAATGCTTGGCAGCAACTAAGAATCTGAGCTAGGCTCTGCAATGGTTCCCTGGACTGCAAACCTCATACCTGCCTGTGAAGTATTTATTACAAAGACTAATAATGATAATTTTTTTCTTATTTTTAGGTTGGAAAAGACTGGCTTTCATACTATTTGTAGAAGGATCAGGCCTGCTAGTAATGAACTGAAATATATATATACAGTATTTTTTCTTAGGTGAGGGGAGCCAAATAGGTTAATATTAATGTTGATATTAAAGTCTTCCAGGATTATGTAATTTGACAATGACATGGTTGTAACATTTACTATGGATTTACAAGGTTTTATAATTTATCTTTGTTATCAGTGGACACTGCTGCTAGTTAGAGATTAAGTAGGTGTAAATAGTGTTATAAAGTTTGGGTCATGGTTTGCATTTGTGTGGGATTGTGCATGAACTTTTCCATGAATCATAGATTTGTTCTTCTATCATTTGTTTTTGACCTTTGACCACATCTGGTCATCTCTCTCTCTTTATATATATATATATATATATATATATATATATATATATATATATATATATATGTATATATATAAAATATATATTTATATACCTATATATATATATATATATATATATATATATATATATATATATATACACATAGGTTCATAGGTTCATAGGTTTATACTAGGCTATCTGCCCTAGGGCATTTATAAGCCTAGCCAGAGTGTGTGTGGCTTTCACCACCCCTTAGGATGAGAATACTATACCCATTAGTTTGCTGTGCCTCTGTCCAGCAGTGATACAGAGATGATTCCCCGGGTAAACCTCGATCTCCCATCCACTCGTCAAGATTTCTCTTGAACAGAGTCAGTGAGGGGCTCTGCCTCACATGGACTGGGATTCTGTTCCATAGTGTAGGGAGTCTCTGGGTGATGAATCTGTCCCTCCAGCACGTCCTATTTATATCCGTGTTGAGGTTTAAGTCTCTTGCTCTCGTGGCTCTGGTGGATTTGGATTTTTGAGGTGGAGCATGTCCATTAATTCCGGGTTGGACATGGCCTTGTATGTCAGGCACAGATCACCTCTGAGCAGACGGTATGCGACTGAATAGAGCTGGAGTTTCTTCAGTCGGGCATCGTATGACATATGTTTGAGCCCCTTTATCCTTTTGGTGAGGAACTTTTGGGGTCTTTCCAACTGCTGCAGGTGTCGGGTAAGGTACATTCAATGGGGCGTTGTACTCAATCATTGGTCTGATAAGTGAAGAGTACAGGGTACAATGACCTCTCCTGATCTGGATGTGAATCCCTTCATGATCAGGTGGGCAATGTAGAAGGTCTTCCTAACCACTTTGGCAATGTGAGTGTCAAAAGAGAGGTTACTGTCAACTTGGGTCCCCAGGTCCCTGATAACTTCTTCCGTGTTTAATGGATTACCACCTATGTGGTAATTAGGGGTTACCTTGTTTTTCCCAAAGGGTATGACTATACATTTTTTGGCATTTAGCTAAAGGCCATAGCTCTGGCACCAGTTATCCATTTCTATGAGACCTTTCTGGAGGATGTTTGTGTCTGATGGAGTGTCAATTATGGTGCCCAGTTTGCAGTCATCTGCAAATTTTGTCAGCCACAATCCCCCTATGTTTGCCTGCACTTCAGAAAAATAAATGCCGAACAAGAGGGGGCCCAGGACTGAGCCCTGTGGAGCACCGCTCCTGACCGGCTTAGAGCCTGACATGGCACCAGCAACTCTAACCCTGTGTGTTCTGTCCTTGAGCCAGTTTGCAACCCATCTTGTGACATATGGGTTTACATCTAAGCTGGTGAGCTTTTCTATGATGCCCGAGTGGGGTATTGTGTCTAACGCTTTTGCTAGGTCAAGGTAGGCTGTGTGAACTGCCTTACCCTCATCAATGGCCTTAGTGACTGTTTCGAAAAAGTCGACCAAGTTCAAGAGGCAGGATCTGCCCTTGACAAAGCCAAATTGGGTAGGATCCAGTGTCTGTAGGTCCCCAATGTCTTTATTTATGAGTTCCATTATGATCCTCTCCATAGCTTTGCAGACAAGGCTCGTCAAGCTTATGGGGTGGTAATTTCCAGGGTCCGTAGAAGCACCGCCTTTGTGGAGTGGGACCACAGTTGCCATACGCCATTCTTTGGGTACGTATCCTGTAGTTAGGCTAAGATTAAACAGCAGCCTTATGTGTGGGTTTAGTTCCTCATTGAGTTCGTGTAGCACACAGCCGGGGACACCGTCCGGTCCCATTGATGCTGTGTTTTTTGATTTAGAGAGAGCAGCTCTCACCTGGGCATCTGAGATGTTTGGGAGGCTAGACTCTGGTGGGATAGATATTTCTCCTTTTGGGGGGGAGGGAGAAATTTGCACTGAACCTGTCTGCCAGTATGTTGGCAATGTCTGTGGGTTCAGTGATTTTTTTATCATTTTGGACTAATTCTGAGCATATCTGGGAGTTTCCACCCAGGTTTCTAACAGATAAAGAAGGCTTTATGATTGTCTTTTGTGTCATTAGCGATTTTTCTCTCAAAGTTGGCCTTGGATGATTTTATGAGTGATCGTAGTTTTTTGCTAGTATTGATCAGAGATGCCTTCCCATTTAGGGATCTTGCTCTGTCATGTAGTAGCTTTCTCCTCTTGTTGTAGAGTTTGTTTATGGCTGGAGTCCACCAGACCAGGCGCCTGCCTTTGGTGGAAAGGGTCTTGATTTTATTAGGGATTGCTTGATCCATACATTCCTGGAGGTGCTCGTAGAAGGCATTTGTAAGGGTTTCAGCAGCGTGGGTTGTGGTTTCCATTGGCTCGGGGGCCTTGAAGGATACCACTCCAGTCTTAAGAAGTGTGAAGTTTGCTTTTGAGAAGTTCTTCACTGTGGTCTTTTTTGCTGGGGGTGGGGCGGATGTGGATCTCCAGTGAGATTAATTTATGGTCTGATCTCACCAATGAGGGATATACTTCCGGTGTGGAGCATTTTGTCCCCATGTTTGTGATGATCAGGTCTAGTATATTTTCTCCTCTTGTGGGAATGGTGACTAGTTGTTCCATAGCATTTGAGTTTATGAACTCAAGAAACCTTTGGGCTAGGGTGTTGGGGCTTGAGTAATGTTCCCAGTCTATGTTTGGGTAGTTGAAGTCACCCAATATGATGGTGTTTGGAGAGACATTCATACTCTCCAGTGTCTTCAGGAAGGCTGTGTGGGTTTCCTGAGTTTGAGAAGGTGGTCTGTAGCATGTTACAAACTGTAGGGCAGTTTTACCTATAGTTAATTGCACCTGGATGGTCTCCGATGCTTGATGCGTTGCCACTAACCTGGAGGTGTGGGTATCCTTTATGAATATGGATACTCCCCTCCTTTTGTGGTTCAGTCCGGATTTTGGGGCGGAACGCATGATATGAGGTACAACCTGATAGTGCTGGGGTGCTCTCAGGAGCCTTGAACCAGGTTTCAGTCACAGCACAGACATCGATGTTCTCCATACTGAGGAGGGCTTCGAGGGCGTGCATCTTGAGGTTTAGACTTCTGGCATTGAGCAGTATTACCCTTAGTTTTTCTCCATTTTGTTTTCTAGGCGGTAGGTTTATCATTTGAGCCGTGCCTAAAAAGGCACTATGGGGGTGGCAAGAGCCTTTGCCAATATCCGGAAGCCCAGGGTGACAGGTGCAAGCCGTCCCTTGCGAAGCAGTGTGGCTTGTCAAGCATGTCATCCCAGGCAGACAGACATTGGATCCCCTTAGAATGACACCAGTAATTAAGCCAATTATTAAAGCTGATCATTTTGTCTCTGTATTGTGGCATCATTCTTGGTGAGGGTAGGATACTGCTCAGGGTCAGGGTCATACCGGCCTGGGCTACATAATCTGAGAGCTCCTCTATGTCTCTTTTCATGTAGTCCAGGGAGGTGCGTCTCAGTTCGTTCACACCGGCATGGACAATGACTGAGTCATACTTGTACTTGCTGTGGAGTGACCTGAGTGCTTGTGTTATGTGGCGGATTCTAGTGCCTGACAGGCAGCTTACTGTGATCTTTTCCTTGTTCAGTCTGGTGAGTGGGACGCCAGTGTGTCTGACTATGGAGTCACCTATAACAAGTGTGTCTGGCATTATGTTTGGCCTTAAGGGCTGTGACTGTTTAGCACACTGACTTTGAGAACTATGTGTTGCATGTCTTATGTCTTGAGGTGGCAGTTGCTTGGGTGTCTGCTTTGGAGGCCTCTGTAGTTTTGGTAGATTTTTGATCAGTGCCTCCGAGTATGTCTTTGTGTGTTTATGTGTTTGTTTTGCAGTTGTGATAGTTCTATGTGAAACTGGGTTTGTGGTGTGCGTGGTTTCCTTCTCCTCCTGTCTGGTCTTGCCAGTCCTGAGTTGAGAGTGCTCAGCCTCCAGTTTGGCTATATAGTTGCATCTCTCACATGTATTTGTGTTTTGTGGGAGAAGGAGTGGGTTGTCTGTGTACATGAGGCAATTGTAACATTGCCTCAAGATGCCCAGATTCACCAGCTGAACAGGAGAGGACGCTAGCAACTGACCCTTCGACATGCCAGAAAAAGTGAAAAAGTTTGCTGTGTAACTGTCAGAAGAGACCTATAGGGAAATGGGTACTCAAGGGGATTCTAGGCTAATGTAGTACTTTGTTTAGTATACAAGTACTTTACCTATATAAAAATGCTTTAGGAGCAAGTGCTGAGCTTTTGAGATAGAGAATAGACTGTTTAGATTGCAAGTAGAGAAGTTCTAAGGGAAAAATTGAAGAGCAGACTTTACGGAGCCAGAAATAGTTTAACCTTGTTTAACCGGTGCTGCCCGATGGTGCTCTATGGGCAACTCCGCGCTAAATCATGCAAAAGCGCGCTAAAGCGGGCTTTATAGCAGGGGGTTGAAAAGAGCTAGGAATTGACCCAAAATGGCCAATGGACTACAAGTTTCTGGCTGGAACCACTGCTCTAGGGACAAATAGGCTGCTCAGTGCTCCTCACTCCCACTGGTGAACAAAGAAGCTTCCCTTTATCCAAATAAGGATATGGAATAGCACAGGAACCAAGCCAAAGCCCAGAGATCAGCAAACTCTGAAGACTGGACTATTCTAGTTCAGTAAGGTGGGAAAACAAGATTTTTTTTTTTTTTTTTTTTTTGTGCAGAAAACAGAGGAAAAACAGACAGTAAATGCTATAAATGCTTTTAAACGGCTAGCGCACTTGAGTGTCTTAGCCTACCGGTACAATTAAGCAACAAATAACTTTTTTAAAAGTGCAAAACAGTTAGTCAACACAAAAACAGTTTAAATAGAATGCAGAGCTGTATAAACAGGTGAAAATGCAGTCGCTAAGCAGTAAATAATCAAAAAGCCAGAAAAAATACTTAAATCAGGAAAAAGTCACTCTTTTGCTCTCTGCTGCTTGTAGAACTCTGCAGGACACCACGAGGAGCTGTGCTGAGTTGAATACAAGCGAAAAAGCGCGCTAAAGCGGGCTTTATTACAGGGGGCTGAAAAGAGCTAGGAATTGACCCAAAATGGCCAATAGACTACAAGTTTCTGGCTGGAACCACTCCTCTAGGGACAAACAGGCTGCTCAGTGCTCCCCACTCCCACTGGTGAACAAAGACGCTTCCTTTTATCCAAATAAGGATATGGAATAGCACAGGAACCAAGACAAAGCCCAGAGGTCAGCAAACTCTGAAGACTGGACTATTCTAGTTCAGTAAGGCGGGAAAACAAGATTTTTTTTTTTTTTTTTTTTTTTTTTAATTTTTGTGACAACATACCAGAGGGACACACACTACATTTAAAAAGGAAAAAAAAACGCTTTTACCCATAACTACACCATACATTCATCTCAAATTTATTTGAATATTGATAGTCTTATGGAAAGGTCTTTTTATGGTACATTGTACCTCACCTTAAGTTAAGGGCACGGGCATGATTAAGGCTAGCACGAATTGCTAAGGTGGATAGGTGGGGCTTTTCCTTAACACTAGAACTGCACAAGACAGCTCGGAAACTCACAGTATGCACACACACACACACACACACACACACACACACACACGCACACACGCACACACGCACGCACATAATTATATAATTAATGGTCAAACTGCACAGAAGGCACCCCAGCCAAGGATCGAACTGGAGAACCTCTTTCTGTGAGGCAGCAACGCTAACTGCTAAACCACTGCGTGCGCGTGTGTGAATGCGCACACACACACACACACACACACACACACACACACACACACACACACACACACACACACGCACACACACACACACACACACACACACACACACACACACGCACGCACGCACACACACACACACACACACACACACACACACACACACACACACACACACACACACACACACAGAGACACCTGCCCTAACCCATACCCTAACCATAAAAATCTCACACACATGCACTCAATAAATCCATCCCCTTACCTAACCATAAATCACCCAAACAGTCACCCAAACAGACTCACTCATGTTTTAAAGATGCTCACTTGCATTGCACAAATGTGCACAGCATAATTTGGGAAGATGAGGTATAAGTTAATTATCTTTTACCCATATTTGGAAACTGCAGTAATGTTTGGACAATGGGTGTCACTAAAAGGCTCTAACTGTATGACATTGTCTGAGATGCTGCTTTCATTTAGAAAGGAGATTTAAAGGTGATGACTGAATCATTGAAATATGTCCATTTTGAGTAGGAGAGCCTGGGATGGACTCTATATTGTATGTATATATATATATATATATATATATATATATATATATATATATATATATATACACACACACACACACACACACACACACACACACACACACACACACACACACACACACACACACACACATGGGTCTACTTTGTTTTGTTGAATCTCATTTCACTGAATTTCATTTCACCCAGTCTACTTTGCTGAAAACTACTAAAAACTCATTTCACTGAATCTCATTTCACTGAACTGCAGATAGTATATATGGCACTGTGTAGAGTACTGTAAGGCAAGTGAAAGGTATATGCCCTTTTCTCCACTGTAGTGTGCTCCTGTAGTTAGTATATATAGTTCAGTGGAGTGTGGAGGCATAGCCCCCCACATTGGGGGGGGTGTGATGGGCATAGCCCCCCACTTAGTTTGAATACATATTGTCTTCTGGAGAGAGTTACTCATTGGTGTTGTAACTATGCAGGTCTGTTGTTTAAAATTTATTGTTTTGAAGTTTTACGTAAAATGTGATATAAAACAAACATGGTGCGGGGCTATGCCCAACATTTTCCTTACTGTTTAAATTATCACTGATTATTTAAACAGTTGAAATACTGCATTTGAAAATAAAGATGTTTTCAGTTTAGTAATGTACAATATATAGGTTTCAGTGCAATAGTTTCCTTACTGCTGATGGGGCTAGTATTACATTAAGACATCAGTTTTAATACACATTTATAATTAATAAACTAAACATATCCACATTAGAAAATACAGGGTTTAATAACCACTGAAGTTTTTAAATAGCTGTTTTCTTTTGTAGCACTACAGATTTGTCAGATCAGGGAAGAATGCATCAAAAATGCCACTTCAGACTGGAATTTATAACTCACTCTCTCGCTACTAAGCTCGGTGGACTTTTTTGTAAAATCCAGTGCAGCATGGGGTAAATTAAAACAACAAAACACAGTTCATTTTGTAAAATGACTGCTGACAAAGAACAATAATTAACACTCAAAAATAACAATTGGCTGAAGATAGTATTTCATCCTTTTAACGAAGCCCCTGGCACCTTCGCTTTTCACCTTCTCAAGAGATAATTCATGGCAAAAGTACATGGTTTCTATACACCAAAAATGCCTCTATCAAGACAATTGCTTAACAATTAAATATTTCATCCACTTAAAAGGACAACACATTTAAAAGTATATTCCATTTCTTAATTCTAAATTCACACAAATAATGTCTGCTGGAAATCTATTTTTAAACCCATAGGAGTTTATGTTTCATATTTAAATATAAGTTGTGCTTTTAATTTTAATTAAAAAACTTCATCTCGGGCATTCACAGTTAATATCTGCGCAGTTCAAATTGCTCCGCACCAATAAGATGATTTGCACTTCAGGGCTATAGCCATCTAAATTTCATACATGGCAGTCTGCATGACTATGAATCATTCACTATGCAGGTGAAAAAAGCTACTCAATAGAATGACTACTACCTGTACTACTATGTAGTTTAGATATTAAGAGGACTACACCTAGGAAATAAACCCTAGTCCCATCACACACACACACACACACACACACACACACACACACACACACACACACACACACACACACACACACACACACATTACTTACTGTTCACCATTAATTCACCAAATAATTGAGTATATTTTGCTTTTGAACCGAAATATGGGTTCTGCCTGTAAGTACCATGCTCCTAAACATACAAGCTAAAATAAAACTGTCCGTGTTTATTTCTGGAATCAGTCCTCTTCTTGTTTTTGCTGTACAATCCTTAAAGTCCCATGTTCCCTTCTCTGCTGTTCATGTTCCATCAGCACTTTCTGTTCCCTCCAGGACCTCCTGATAAGTGACCTCTGAAATGGGCCTTCTCCTTTTAAGCCATCTTTCTCTGAAACAATGGAAATGGGTACAGACATCTTTTCTTCCCATTGAGCTCTTTAGCCACACCTCTCTCTGATACCATGACCCTGCATCTGTTCAACAACACTTTGTGCCCACTCCTTCACTGCCTGCTCTGCACCACCATTCTCCAGGTACGTCTTCAGTTCCGAAAAAAGAAATGCTTAAAATAGCCAGGTACACTGTTTTAAACCAGAGCTTATCTATCCAACATTGATACATAACAGGGGTACATTTAATTTTTTTCTCCTGGTTTCTGTGCTGGAGTCTTGTTCACATTAAACTCAAGCATTGTTTAGTTTATTTTTCCTCTGGTTACCACAATAAAGAAAACAATTCTGACTTCTGAATATATGTGGCAAACTTTTCTACTAACATATCTTTTTAAAAGCTAGTGGTGGGCTTGGGCATTGATTCCAAGTTTCCTCTCCATTTCCAATTAATCTTTAAGATCATTAAGGTTTGTTTACTTAAGGGTGTATATGGATAGGTATCTTATGGTCCCTGTGATCATTTGTCTTGTATTGTTCCTATGTTCATATGCTTCTTGCATGAATGCCTGTGCAGCAAGCAACCATCTGAAGAAGTCTAAAGGATCCCTAGCCTCTGTTTGCTCTGAAATACCAATTAATCTCAATCTCATTTTTTTCAACTACCTATGACTTCAGGATCTCAAGCTTTATTTGATTGTTTGTTACAGGCTTCACTTGACTGCTTGTTACAGGCTTTACTTGACTGCTTGCTAATGTACATACATATTAGTTTCACTGGTGTTACACTGAAGCTCCATGACCATGTCTGACTGAGTAGTCAACACCCTTCCAATCTCAATCAACTGTTCCTCTGATTTTGTAATGCATCTATTATCTTTACTATTGATTTTGGATATTTTTTTCTGTGACTTGAGCCATAGCAGTTGACTCCACCATATCTTTCCCATTTCCAGACTCACTGTTCATTGCTGAAGATGAAGCTATCTGCAGCTAGCTATGCTCTTCACTGCTGGTGACATAGAGAGAGAGCATTTGTTACTTCTAAATGCTGTTCCTCATTAACTGTCTCTGCTCTTTACCACCTGGATTTAATGTATATTCAGGCAATAAGAAAAATAATAAGCAGACTCTTTTGTTTTCTAACCAAGTTCTTTGGAGGAATGGAGGAGCACACCTTCCTGACCTGCTGCTAGCTGCCAACCATAGCTAAAAGTCTCTAACTTTGGTTGTTATGGTTAATGTGACTACCTGATGATCTGATTTGATTAAGGAGGCAAGATAATTGGGTTATAATGAATAGATAGCATATTAATTTGCATAGGATCTAGCATATTATTTTCTCTGGTAGGGTTTTTTACTAATTGGCCTAAGCAGTTTACATTAACTAGATCAAAAGAACTGAAGGCACGATCATTAGAAAATGCAAATTACACAGAAGCAAATGGAATCTGTAGGAATAATACATGCAGAATAATGTTCAGGAGGAGGAGAAGACGTGAGGTTTAAGGGAAGGAAGGAAGGAACTCAACAGTTAATGTAATGGTGTGAATATTTTAAATGTGTTTCTATTAAGTGTGTGGTACCCAAGGGTTCAGTGTTTGGACCCTTGTTATTTGGTCTATTGAAGAGTCACTGTCCTCTATCAGGGCATCTTTGCTTGAGTAAATTTGCTGATGACTTAAAGATTGATTTTATAGGGGGAAATTTAAGGATCATCAGTGTTTGCGAAATGCATCATCATCATCATCATCATCATCATCACCAGCATCATCAGCATTTTCTCATTTTCCACATAGAGCCTGGGGGTTATGTCAACTGTCACCCTCTCTCTCAATTCAATGCCACTATTTTACTGTCTTTGACAGTCATGACTGACTGTTGCAGGTCTTCTCCCCACAATGCATTCATCTCTTTGTCGGATGCCCATGTTTCTCTTGCCTAATTCTTGTAGGTCTAAATCACATCAACGAAAGCGCAAAACATTGAATGCCTCTTCATCGATTTTTATTTGTTAAAGTCTGAATGTGTCGAACAATCATTTCTACAAAGTTTTTCCCACAGTAAATAACTAGTGGGCCATCATCGGGGATTTGCCCTTTTCTCCACTATAGTGTGATCTCGGAGTTGGAATATTTAGTCGGGGGGGGCACCCCCCACCAGGGTGGTGTTTATATTTTGCTGGTTTTAATGCAGTCGGTAGGTTCAGCCAACTGGTTGATTACCATGGGAAAAACTTTGTGGAAATGATCATTCGATAGATTTAAAGTTTGATGAATAGGGATCGATGAAGAGGCGTTCGATGTTTTGCACTTTCAAAGATGTGATATATACCTAATTTTCTTGTCAGCTCCAAATCTTCTTCACTAGATTGTCTTCTGCTTTTTGGCACATGTGCCCAAACCAACATAATCTGTTCTGTTTGACCTTCTCTGCAATTGCAGCTACTTGGGCTTCCGCTCTGATGTAAGAATAGGCTTGACACAAATCCTACACAAATTCAGTATTCTTTTTATAGAGACCTAGAAAGCCATATTAAAGCAGGCCTATATATTCATTTTATACATGCAGTTTCAGTAAGTCCAGTTTCAACAGAAAATAATATTTCAGTGAAGGATACAAATGAGCTCAGAGAAATAACCTCCAGGACAAAATACTGATAAAGATGAAATGTGCTAACAGAATGTGTGGAACGTTTTCAACAGATCATTTTAGATGGTACAAGGCTTGTGAACCAAGATTAAACAGGCATGTAAGACTTTTTGGAAATTTACTGAGTTTTAGTATGCAGTTCACATCAGGAGATTAAGTAAAGAAGTCATGTCAAATGTCCAGCAGTTCAGAAACTACAGAAAACAAGGCATTTTGTCTTAATTCTGCCATTTCAGAGAAAATGAGCAATTCTGAGTTCAGAGTTAATATGGACAGTATAATTCCATCAGTTTCAGTTTATTATCACTGTTATTTGAGAAAGTCAGACTTGTTCGACTCTTGTTAAATTACTATATCTACCACTGCTATATGCTGCTGCTCCATAATAAAACACTTTTGTTAGACATAAGGTATTTGTAGACTTTAATTCTGAAAAGTACAAGAAGATTTGGCACATAAAAGAAGAAACTGAGATATCTAGCACTTGTTCAGCACAATTGTGGGTAATTAAAAGATAAGGACACTTATTCCAGTTTACACCTACTTTCTGTTTGTTCCAATTCTTCCTCACCAGATTGTCTTCTGCTTTTCTGCATATGTGTCCACACCACTGTAATCAGTTCTCCTTGACCTTCTCTGCAATTGGAGCTACTTTGGCTTCTGCTCTGACGTCATAATTTCTTCGTCTGTCCCACAGTGTGCATCCTACCACCCATCTCAGATACTTCATCTCCATGACCTCCAGCTTCCTCAGCTGCCCTGCCTTTACTGCCCAGATTTCTGTACCATACAGTAGTGCTGGTTGCAGCATGGTTTTCTAAACCTTACTTTTCTGCTTCTTGGGCATTCTTCTGTCATACACTAAACCTGACACTGTATGCCAGCTGGCTGCAGACCCTCTGATTATAGCTTTGATCTTCTCATTCAGACTTCCTCAGCCACCTCTCCCAGATACTTGAAGCTGTTATCCTGTCCCACTATCTTCCCTTCTATCTCAGTGCTCAGCTTCTTCTGATTTGCCTATTTGCTGCCATTACAACTGTCATATTTATACTTAGTTTCATCCCATGTACTTTAAGTTTTGCATTCCACCCTCCTATCCTTTGCTGAAGTTCTTGCTGAGAGTCTGCCTGTACTGCCACATCACCTACACAGAGCAACTTTATTGAGCTGTCCCTTCCAACCAGTTTGCTAATGTAGTCCATCACCAGTATGAACAGCAGTGGACTCAGAGCTGAACCCTGATGCACACCCTCTCCCTCTGGGAACCTCTCTGTGAGACTGAACACTGTGTGCTCCTTTTACATAGCCTGCATTAATTATACAAATGTTTTTGGGACGAATCAGCGCAAGACTTCCCAAATCAGGATTCTTGGAACCATGTCACATGCTTTCTTTAAAACTAGGAATGCCCAGTTGGACTCATTCCTCATTTTTAGCTTCTTCTTTTGTGGTTCTTTTTGTGTACGTTGGGAATATAAAACAAAGGCAGAACCACACCAATACAGTCAAGAGATTGATACACAACTTTAATAAAGAACAAAATAAATTGTTTTTTTTTTAAGTTGTGTATCACTCTCTTGACTGTATTGGTGTGGTTCTGCCTTTGTTCTGGTTTGGTTTCTGGTCTACGGTGAATGGTTATTTGGTGTGTTGGGAATATCACAGATGGTGAAGTTTGAGAGAAATCCAAGAATATTTACTAGACATATAGCTGGATGTGAACTTTTACCATATGCAAAGAGACTTGAAAATTTGCCTTTGTACTCAACAGCTTATAGGCTGCTAAGAGTAGATTTGATATTGGTATATAAATGCACCAAAGATGAAGTCTTTTCATTTATGTTGGGTATTAATTTTATAGTTCATAAACTAAATACTAAGAATAACAACTTACTAGTTCAACTACCTAATGTTAATTCAAAGCTGAAGTCTTCTTTCTTTCAATTCAGGGATGGGAGATTATGGAATACTTTACCAGTAGATATGAGATGCGTAAATAATTTATCAGTGTTTAAATCATTACTTGATATTTGGTTTCACAAACTGTATTATGCAACAGGGTCCAAACCAAAGGAGGCCCTTAACTGGCTTGTATAGGTTCTGAGATTGAAATATATTTCAAAGAATCATTACATTTTGATTGGTAAAAGAAACACATTTATACGGCATGAAAAAATGTTAGTAAGGTTTATTTTCTTTTAGGTTAATGCAGGTTTTACTTGTGATTTAATAAAGATGTTTATTTAAAAAGTCATTGTGCACATTTAATTTTGGTAGTTTAATTATTCCAGAATTTGTGGGGTAACTGGAGTTTCCCACAATCAATACCTTTTGTCCGATTATTAGTTTATCATGTAATGAAAGGGCATTTTCATGCTTCTTGGAGGGGACATAAAGGGGGTTCTCCAACATCCATTTAAATAGTATTTGGTATTATTTATGAGTGCCTGAGCTCCTAATATTTCTCATTTGCTCTGGATGGAGTTATCCAGCTATTCCATTGTTTAGGGTTGGAAACCTGACCCTTCTTCATCAGCTCCATTAAATCTGAATAAGTGGTGGACATTAATCTGGAATATGGCCAAGTACTTAACAAATCTTTGAATTAAGTTTCAGTGGTGATGCATCTCCCCTGCCATCCCACCCCCCACACACATGCACACACACATACTCGCACTTTCCAAGGACATTAAAAGTCTCCCAAGTTACATATTTTATTATTTACATTTTGGGCACTAAGGAGAAGGTACCACCATACCACTTGATTCTTTAAATTTTATTGCTGAAAAGTTTATGCATTGGATTGAAGCCTTAACAAAATACTAAACCCTCCAGTCCTAATAAAGGGACAAATACAGATTTTTTTTTTTACAATACAAATCAACACTTAAGAAAATGGATGCTTTCCTCAGGAGGACTGTGTACGCTTGCCATCAACGTATCCATAGTAAAAGCAGAGAAAAGCTGAAGGTTATCAGGAAATTTGTTTGACAGATGCCTGAGTTGAACAATATGAAATTTTTGGGGAAAAACATCACTGGGAGGGAAGCATCCAGGAATTTCCATGCAGGAAATTTCTGTATAGCACATTAATATCAGAGATGATTATGTTACAAAGGTGTGGTAGCACAGTCTACTTAAGGAGGCATGACTTTAACAATTATATACTGCAGTTTAACAAAAGCCTAAGTATTTGTCTAAATGCATCAGTTATATGCTTGAAACTTCATTTGCCAATAATATTCAGAAAATAACTGATAGAAGAACTTATTACGGTACAATGACATCTCTAGTACTAAGGGCCTCAAAAAGTTTTATGTCAAACTTGCAGTTTGTACCTTTAATCATAAACAAATACCAGACCTGTTATAAGTTTAATTATTTGTCAGAGTATTCATAATGAAAATAAGTTCATTACAACATTAAAGTTTTAGGGTGGCCAAAATATAGCTTGAATGATTATTAGCATATAGCCTGAGTTTACCTGGGAATATAAAATGCTTATCTGAATCTAAAACTAATTGTTGACTAAACAACAAAGACCTCTTAATCTTCCCTGCTGTGAGACTTACCACTGCTCCTGCATATTCAGAAAAAAGTACTTCTCTCAGCAGTTTGCATTGTTTGAACTATGTACGTACAAATGAAGCCAGCTGAAAGTCTTGCAGCTGTAACAGTAATAATAATTTCTAGATCACTTCAGTTGTAGAAAATAATGTCTCTTCTTTATCACCTCTTTCCTTATTGGAAAGCTTACTAGTAATATATGACAATAAAATTTTCACAGAAACCTAATGGTAGTTGAATAGAATAAACAAATGATTTATTAGGTTCATCTAAAAGTACCTTTAAGCTAAACTTGCTGCTGGCAATCAGTTAAGGTGCTCACTGAAGTGCTGTAACTACAGATGGGGAACTAGCGTGTGTGCTAATGTTGATAAAAGGAAGGCTGATGAGTTAAGTTGTGTGTGGGTGTGTGTGTGTGTGTGTGTGTGTGTGTGTGTGTGTGTGTGTGTGTGTGTGCGCTCGCGCATACATGTGAATATGCATTTGCACATATGTGCATGCATGTGTTTGCTTGTGCATGTCTGTGTGTCCGTGCAAATGTCTATGTACTCATGTGGACATTTGCACATGTTCACATGTGCATATGTCTGCACACAAACTCATGTATTCATATATGTGTGTGTGCACACACAAATGTCTATGTATCTGTGTGAACATATGTATGTGTGCACATGTGCATATGTATGTACACCTACATTTAGACATATATGTGAATATGCATGTGTGCATATTTGCTTATGTGCATGCATGTGTGTACACGTGTCTGTGTGTGAGTGTGTTCACGCGCATATGCGTATATGCGCATGGTATGTGTGAGTGTGTGTTTGTGTGTATGTGTGTGTTTGTATGTGTGTGTGCATATGGGCATGGTATGTGTGTGCATTTGTGTGTGTGTGTGTGTGTGTGTGTGTGCTCACTTGTGTGTATGTGTGCGTGGCATATGTGTGTGTGTGTGTGTGTGTGTGTGTGTGTGTGTGTGTGTGTGTGTGTGTGTGTGCGCGCGCGCGCGTGTGCGCATGTGTGTATGTACTGTGTGTATATACCTAATTGTGACAGCACTTAGCACTGAATTGGTGATCTACTTGCATCTGGGGTTAAAAGTAAGACAGAAGGCAGAGGAAGAACTATTTATGATCGGTTGCTGTCCAGTGTTACTGCAGTCAAATCTTTTTAGTCAAATATTAAAACTGTCACTTCCTCCTTGTTTATTGCATACTATTATCGAAAGTCAAAGTGATTAACAGACATTACTTTCAATGACCTGTTGTATTATTCTGCTATAGATTTCCTTTTTTGTTTATGTGCTATAAGTAATGCATACTGTTCTACAGTTTTTTGTGCCAATGTCTTCAGATTCTTCATTTGACTGTTGCCATTATAAAAAAGCTGGCTGAACTTCTTCATTGGACTGTTGCTATTATATAAAAGCTGGCTGAACTAAGTGGCAATTTTAGATTTAACATGTGTTGCGTAGGACAGACTAAGTATCTCTACACATCAAACAAAAGCTTTGAAAAAAATTCCTTATTGTTGTGAAACAGCAGATGACCGCGATTAGTCCTGATTCTCAGTTTTATTGTCATCTAAGGATATAATCTGGCAGTCTAGAAAGGGATGTGGAAGCTTAAGAGAAAGCTCAATAAACATGGCTGAAGTTCAGTTTCCATCTTTCCACCAAGTATGTTTGTATGTGTGTGTGTGTGTGTGTGTGGGGGGGGGTGCTCCTTCATCTACCATGCCCCAAACTAAGACAAGTACTCCATGACATTGTTTGCTCAGGACCCTGCTACACACTTTATCTGTCCGTCAGTCTGATCAGTTGCTGACCTCTGAAGTACACTGACAGTCTCACTCATTATGTCCTGCCATCACCTCCATCTAATGCAGACTGTATGCCCATCACTATAGTCATCATACAGTATATCCCTACCTCTGTCATTGGCCCCCTGAAGGACTAATGGAATTTCCACATTTGTGCTCTCTGTGGCACATTGCTGACCAACTGAAGGACCTAACCTATGTGACAGTTTACATATGAAACACAAAACAAAAAAATAGGAGCAAACTTTGGTGCAGAGTACAGCAAAACTGCAGTCTTTATTAAAGAAATTGTAAGCGCTTTTGTCTATTGGAAAGCTGGTTCTGATGAAGTCCAGCATACCAATGGATGAAAGTACTTAACTTTTCTTTAATAAAGACTACTATTTTGCAGTACTCTTTTCTGAAGTCTTCTCCTTTTTTGATTTGTTATTCAGTTTGTTGCTGTAGAGTATTTTTACATATGAAACACCTACATTTTATTCCACCATCAAGTCTACTAGGTGCCTGCAGTTCTGTTTCCAGTTCATTATTTCTACCTATCCACTAATTCACAGCTGCATCAGCTGAAGTGGACTTTATATTTACATCATGATCGCAGGCTATTGGTTAGGAGAAAGCTGTCTGTAAAAAATATGAGTGATTAATTGGATCTTCAAGGAATTGTTCTAGGACTTATACTTTTCAATGTTTGATGTTTGACGTAGCCTGATGACTTGAATGAATATGCTGGTAGATAATACAAAGATGACACAGAGCCTATAGAGGCAGCTACAGGTGGCTGTTGGTGAAGTAGGGGATGATTGTAGGGTATGGGGCTGATGAAGGGGTAGAGGTGAATGTGGGAGAACACCCTTTAGCATGACTTGGAAAAGCTTGGAGAGTGAAGTAATGACAGCTGGAGTTCAATACCAAAAATGACAAGATGTTGTTATTTGAACTTAAGCTGCATAAAGGGGTCCTGTTCAAACTCTTTGGACAATGACTGCAATACTTGGAATCCATAGTCTGTAGTTACGATTATTGGGAATACATAATGGGTCTGAGGTTGTGGAGTATTCTATCTTCATGAGCTTAGAGATAATGAGTATTAGTAGAACAAGTGGGAGATGCAAATGGGCAATGTTCTCCACCCATACAAAAATATTTTGCTGGTATTACACTGTGTTTTGTGATTTCCTGTAATTCTTTTGGAGCAGGATTTTATTTTTCAAAGTTGTCAAACTTGCATTTAAGCATCTGACACTTCTGATCGGAAGCCCTCCAGCAAACTGTGGACTCCAAAAGGGGTCACAGTGGAAACAGTGGAGAAACAGTTCAAGTTCGAGTTTATTAAGATAGCAGTTGTCATTACTGTGAAGAAGACCTGTGCAGCAGTGTACAAGATGATGGAGCTGGTCAAGGCCACAGTAAATCCTGACACCAAATTAATTTACTCAAAGCAGTTACATCAGAGAGTTTATATCTATACAACTATTTGTCATGCTTGGCACTGGGTTTTTCCAGAAACTGCACATTTTCATTACGTGACTCCCTTGTTTTATTTTTGGTTATGTACTAGTTGAGATTTTGACATTTGGGATAGTGACATACAATGTATAGCAGGGCAACCATTAGACATTGTATTCCATCCAGATGTAGTTGCAGAAATTAACTAAATGAGCAAACAGTGTATTGGCTAACTAATATTATAAAACAATCAGTATATTTCTGTTTATTGATATAATGCTAGTGAGTATGAAAATAATTTACTTGCTGTATAACGTTTTAGAAATTACTGTGCTGGACTTCAAACTTATGATTATGTTTTAAAGGTATTTGTGTTATTGTATAATACTCTCATCTTCAGTAATAAGTTCAATGAATTAATGAATTTGGTATTTAGTATTTTGCACCAATGTTTATACTGCATTTATTTATTTAACTTTGTTTACTGGGTAGCACACTGATATTAGTGGACCAGTTTCAGGCCCAGTATGTTCAGGCACTCTGAAAGTGATTGTGAAGTTGATTTAAAACAAATACAATATTCATTTCTTATTTTATTTTTTCTTATAGTATTCTAATCACATCTGGCCACTTAACAGACTAGCTTTAATGTAGAATATGAACTGGCTTTTTGTTTTGAAGCTGCATTGCAGTCTCTGTTTGCTGCTTGGCACTATGCTATTATTATGTAGCATTTAAATGTTATTTTGATGGTCAGTGGGATAAATATTAAATGTAGTGCCCTTTCTGTGTCAACTTTCAGCTTCATCTATTTTTCCTCATTTGCTGCCATGATCTTGTCATATTCTTTCTCCAAGTTTAGGAATGCCCAATTGGACTCTTTCCTCATTTCTAGTTTCTTTTCTACTATCTTTCTCACTGCAAACATGGGAATGGTTCTGCTGCACTCCGACCTGAATATGAACTGCTCATCTGCATTCTTACGTTTTGCTACATTGTGTAATAGCTTATCCTGCACCCTCTGCAGCAGTTTCATGCAATGTGTGACAGGAGTTTGATATCTCTGTACTGTGCACAGTTGTGAATGTTCCCTTTTTTCTTACACACTAACACTAGAATGCTTATTCTCCAGTTATCTGGGATGTACCTTTTGCTCCATACCATGAAAAGTATCTTCAGGAGCCATTTCTCCCTTAACTCACCCAACATCTTTATCATATCTACCTGTTTCTACAGTTTTGCCTGACTTCATTTTCCTTAGTGTTTTTCATGCTTCTTCTAGGGTGGGTCATATCTACTTAATTGTAGGCTGTGCACAGGGTACTTTAGGTTCTGTGGGATTTTCTTCATTAGGAAACTACTAGAAGTATTCCTTCAGGCTGCCTTTGGTGTCCTCTGGACTGGTGATGGGATTGTTGTTGCCATCCCTTATGAAGGTCTGTAAATTATCTTCTTTGTCTTTCTGTCATTGTCTTGCAATCTGATGGGGTTTCCTTGTGCCATCTGCTGAGTCACTTTCTAGAGTCTGGTGGAGTTTCACTGATACCTTGTTCTATGCCATTGTAACAGCTCTCTTAGCCTTTTTGCTACCTTTTCTATCTCTGATTTCTTCCTGGAGTCCTTGTTCGAGACAATCTGCCCTGAAACATAATTAGACAGCAAGAAAGTGCATGATCCTGACAGCCTGTGTACACAGATGCTCAAGCTGCATGGACTTGAGCAAATGAGAACGAAGAACACACAAAGCACGGACTAAGCAACCAAAATAAACAAATGAAGACAGTCCAATCCCCACACACAATTTGTATTATTAAGCGCTTTCGTTCACATGTTCCAAGGACTTCATCAGAATGAGGATTCTGATGAAGTCCTTGGAATTTGTGGACAAAAGCGCTTAATAATAAAAATTGTGTGTGGGGACTGGACTGTCGTCTTCAAATGAGAATGATACAAAAAAAATGTAGAGCAAGCCCCCTGCACTTACCGCACTCTCTTTAGTTTATTATTCTCCAGCAAGGTTGCTAAGCCTTAGAGAAGGAGTGATCTGCAATATATTAGAAACACTGTCTCATTCCTTTTCCTCTTCTTCCGTGGCTGCCAGTTCAGGGACTGGAAAACAATGTGTACTGTGATGAACAAGAAATTACTATTATATAAAGCAAGCAACAGCACACAAGAACTGATACCTTGAACTTGAGCAATTATGCTTAATAAAGTGCACTATTGCATATATTTCATATTGAGCAACTGACATCTGGATCACTGGCAAAGCACCAGGTTCTAGTTGCTCATGGTATTCAAGCTTTATAAACTTACAAGCAAATCAACATAGTCATGTCAAATGTTATTCCTATGAATGTGACTGAACAATATCTAACATTTCTTTGTGGCTGTGTGACTGCTTCTGTATGCATGCAGTATTTAATTTTACTTTCCAAAAACATTTTACCTTTATTAGCTTCTCACAAGTAAAAATATCCAAATTATTAGAATTCTTTTATAAGTGATATTTTTTATAGAAAAGTCAGCTTTTTCTGACTCAGTTTGTCAATTTACTTTATTTAAGAAAACAAGAAGGCATTTCACTGTGGATAAATGTTGCATCAGCAACAAAATCAGTAGAACATAAACCAAGAAGAACCAAAACACAGCTAAAAGCATAATAAAATGTATTTAAGGTAAGTGCTTTTATGCCTATAAAATGGCACTTCATCAGACCATGAGTTTCATTTTGATAAAAATTGACAGTGGCTCCATGACCCATCCACCTCCCACTACTATTGAATTTTAGCAGCTCGTTGATTGTGGGAACTGTTGGATGCTGATGCTCAACCGTAAAATTCTCATACTTTTGTTCTGTTACTTTATTCATGATAAACATATCTTTTAAATCTTCTCTTAATGTATTAATAAGTTTCTCCAAGTACACCATCGCAATGGATTTATATGTAGCATCTTTATTTAATATATCTTTCATCTTAAAGCTATAATAAACACTATCCATATCTACTATTGTGCCCCCCTATTGGCAGGGTGTATCTGCATGTTCAAATTATGCTGTAGATCATGGAGACCCTGTCTTTCTTCTTTAGTTAAATTATAAAACAATGTTGTTTCTTCTGTTGTAACTCTTGTATTAATTGCTTCTGACATACATTCAAAAATATCTCCAAGTTCCAATGCATTTGTGGAACAAACGTGCTTGGTTTTCTCAAGATATTGTATCGTGAGGAGCTTTGATGTGTTTTTTTTGATGGTATTTTGGATAGGCAGGTCAAAAGTTAGTTTTATGTTTATCTATAGTAACCTCTAGTAGTTTGATGTGAGGACAAGTTCTATTACTGTATTATTGAGGGAATGTATTTTAAAGTCAGAAGGGTATGATTTAGATGTGAAGAGAATTAATTTATTTTTGTTAGGGTTTGGTAGAAGATTTGCATTATTGAGTCAGGTTTCAATGGGAGTGAAAGCAGTTTGTGTTATTTGCTTTAAATGAGTAATATTCTTTGCGGTGGATATGATTCATAGATTAGTACTAGGGTAACTACCCTTGTGGGCCATTTTCTTCTTCTTCTTTCAGCTTTTCCCAGTTAGGGATTGCCACAGCGGATCACTGTCCGCTCATGATTGGCAGTGGAGTTTTACAGTGTCGAGTTGCCAGCCTGGCGCCCAACCTTCCACAGAAGGCACACACACATGCACGCACTCATGTCTATGGCCAATTTAGTGTGTCCAATCCACCTACAGCATGTCTTTGGGATGTGGGAGGAAACCGGAGCACCCGGAGGAAACCCACACGACCACAGGGAGGACATGCAGCCTCTGCACAGAAGGCACCCCAGCCGAGTATCAAACCGGAGAATCTCTTGCTGTGAGGTGGCAATGCTAACCGCTGCACCACCGTGGCCACCCACCATTGTGGGCCATTTTAAGCCTAGCAAATTACCCTATGTAAGAATCAGCCCTGTACCTTGTGTCTGTAAGGTAAACACCTTAACCATTATACCATCCTCCCACCCATGATAATGGTTGAATCGTCTGCATATTGAATAATGCTACTTTGGGAGGAGGCAGTGTAAATGTTGTTTGTAAAGATGTTAAAAAGAAGGGGTTCAAAGATATAGCCCTGTGGGAGTCTTGTTTTGTTGGGGAGATATAGTGAATGAGAGGTTTGCCATTTTATACACTGTTGTCTTATAGACAGGTAGCGTGAGAACCACTATAGAGAAGAGGTAGTAAGTCTTAGATTAGATAGCTCCTGCAAACGTTTTTAATGTGACGCCATATCAAATGCTTTTGATAGATCTAAAATATTGCTGATGTTGGTTGTCCTAAATCCCTAGCTCTGTTGATCATATCAGTAAATGATATTAGGGCACTTGCTGTACTGTGCGATGGTTTGAAACTATGTTGGGAAGGTGTAAGTAGTTTGTTAGAAATGAGGTAGTCAAAGAGTTGCCTATGTATACATTTTTCCAAGATTTTGAAGAGATGGGACAAGATAGAGATGGGATGATAGTTGCTCCTAGCTTAGTATGTCCGTCACTTAACAGAGATTACATTAGAGATAAGGATTCACTTAATTATTAAATTGCAGTACAAATGGATGTACTATATGTTCCAGGCAAAAGGATCACTATAGAGAGGTTTGTAGTTTAGTTTTGTATTTTTAGCTGAGGTGAAGGGGAGCACTTGCCTTATGGAAGAAAGAAGAGTTGCCCTGTAATATTTATGTTCCTGACAAAAGGATCACTATAGAGAGATCTGAAGTTCAGTTTTGTATTTTTAGCCAAGGTGAAGGAGAGCACTTGCCATATAGTAGAAAGATGCGTTGCCCTTTAAGATTTATGTTCCAGACTAAATGATCACTGTAGACAGGTCTGAAGTTCAGTTTTGTATTTTTAGCCGAAGTGAAGGAGAGCATTTACCATATGGTAGAAAGAAGGGTTGACCCGTAAGAATTACTTTCCAGGCAAAGGGATCACTATAGACAGGTCTGAACTTCAGTTGTGTATTTTTAGCTGAGGTAAAGGGGAGCACTTGCTGTATGGTAGAAAGAAGGGTTACCCTGTAAGATTTATATTTCAGACAAAAGGATCAGTATTGAGAGTTCTGAAGTTCAGTTTTGTACTTTTAGCCGAGGTGAAGGAGAGCACTTGCTGTACAGTAGAAAGAAGGGTTGCCCTGTAATATTTATGTTCCAGGAAAAGGGAACATTATAGAGAGGTCTGAAGTTCACTTTTATACTTTTAGCCGAGGTATAGGGGAGCACTTGCCATATGGTAGAAAGAAGGATTACCCTGTAATATTTATGTTCTGGGAAAAAGGATCATTATAGAGAGGTCTGAAGTTCAGTTTTCTACTTTTAGCCAAGGTGATGGGGAGCACTTGCTGTACAGTAGAAAGAAGGATTGCCCTGTAATATTTATGTTCCAGGAAAAAGGATCATTATAGAGAGACTAGTAAACTCAAAAGACAGGCACAGCAGATCAGCAAGAGATGTTTATTTTCACTCCATGAACAAACCTCACAGAACAGAAGCAAAAACAATAACGCTGCTACAGTTCTCAGCACGTTTTCGTTGACATGCACTTCATCAGAAAAGCTAAACAGTGCTCAGTGTGCTAAATTTAAGTCAGATGTTATTTGAATCTACCAATGGTGTTAGGAGACACCATTGGTAGATTCAAATAACATCTGACTTATAAATTTAGCACATTGAGCACTGTTTAGCTTTTCTGATGAAGTGCATGTTGACGAAAACGTGCTGAGAACTGTAGCAGCGTTATTGTTTTTGCTTCTGTTCTGTGAGGTTTGTTCATGGAGTGAAAATAAACATCTCTTGCTGATCTGCTGTGCCTGTCTTTTGAGTTTACCAGTGTGAGTTTCGGCACATTGACCACTTATTTTTATTTACTATTTTTATCATTATAGAGAGGTCGGAAGTTCAATTTTGTACTTTTAGCCGAGGTGAAGGGGAGTACTTGCCGTACAGTAGAAAGGAGAATTGCCCTATAAGAATGACGAGCACACTGAGCAGTGGACGGGGGGTGATTCAGTAGCTCTTCTAGGATTTCCTTTTTTTTTTTACAGTGGGAAACTAGATTCACTGCAGCCACCAGACATGCTCTTACAAGAAGGCAAGTTAGCAGAAAAATGGAAAGAGTAGTTGTAGCATTTATTGATAAGAATTAATTAGCTGAGTATCCTGAAAAGGTACGGTGTGCTACATTCCAGAAGATCACTGGGGAGGAAGCTTTAACGTTATTTAACTCTTTTTATTTTTCTTGACTAGGAGAAAAATAAAACAGCAGCAGGAGCTGCACTTAGGGAAACATTCAAAAATTTAGAAAAGCATCATTTGGGACAAAAAAGGAACTTTATTAAAAACCAGGAACAATGTGTAAAAACTAAAAATGAACTAGCACCTCAGCATACACCTTCAAGGTCCAAATGTTTTAAACACAGTAAAGCACTTAAATAGTTCATCAGTTAGAACATTATTAAATAGAACAACAGAACAGTAGAATGTACCAGAATGCATGTAAATTTAAATGAAAACATATAACAGTAATTATAACAATAACAATAATAACAATAATAACAATAATAACAATAAGCCAGCTGAATACAAAAATACACAAATCCAAACTTCTATGAAATGAGGTTCCAAGATACTTCCAAAAATGTTATTGTAAAGATTTCATAACTAATTCATTATTAAGGCCCTTTGGTTGCAACGCATCATAAGTGAAATAAACCAAGCCTCCTTCTGTAATAACATATCAGAAGGATCTAAATATAAATCAGAACATGTCAACACATACATTATACAGTACCTAAATATATTTGAATCACTGTTATGATATTTGAAAAAAAATGTGATGGTACAGGGATGCTAGGAGAATTGTTTTTGACATCTCGGATGTGTTCATGTATCCTCATCCTAAGTTCATGTATGGTCTTACAAATGTAAAACTCATTACAGGGGCAAACTAACCCATAAATCACCATTTTTAGATAACAATTAAAAATTCAGAAATTATTGTGATCATATACATAACATGACATTGATTCGTCATTTATTCCTTGCAAGGGCACAGGATTATGAGACTATAGATGACGATACTCAGAATTAAAGAACAGAACAAGAGACTATGAATTTGGAGGATGTTCATGATTTATTAATACGTGATAATATAGTGTGTAGCAAAATAGATAAAGAAACAAACAGGTTGTTAAGATAAAATCCATCCATCCATCCATCCATCCATCCATCCATCTATAACCCCTTGTTCCCATATTTGCACATGGAGCCAGAGTGTCACTTCAACCATGAAAATCATCTAGAGCCAATCTTCCACATCACAAGGTCACTAGTTCTGCCATGGTTGTTCCTCCATACCACAGATACACATGCACACTCACACTTATGGCCAATTTAGTGTGTCCAAACCACCTACTGCATGCCTTTGGAATGTGGGAAGAAAGTGAAGCACCCAGAGAAAACCAGTATGAACAGAGGAAGGACATGCAGACTCTACTCAGAAGGCACCTCAGCCAAGAATCGAACCAAAAAACCTCTCTTGCTGTGAGGTGGTCATTCAATTGCATCTAAAAAGTCTGAAAAACAAAAAAGATTAAAAAAACAATATTTTTTGCAGGACAGCAAGACCCCCTATACCCCACCCACACACCCTGCTAATTGTATATATAAACTACAAGATAGCACAACAGCAGGATAAGAGCAAATTCCCAGACCTCACATTTCCATTATCTCACATAGAAAGCAGACGAAAGGCTGAACAGCAAGCCTTAGTAGTCATCAGTGTGTGTTTCCATCAGTGAGTGAAAAATGAGTGAAAAAGCCAGTACAGCTGATTGAACCATACTGGCTTTTTTCACAATGAGATTGTGGTACAGTATGGATTGGGGAATATGCCCTTTTCCTATGGTATATATATATATATATATATATATATATATATATATATATATATATATGTATATATATATATATATATATATGTGTGTGTGTGTGTGTGTATGTATATATATATATATATATATATATATATATATATATATATATATATATATATATATATTAGTAGGGTGGGGTGAAGCAAGGGGGCTTGCTTCCCTGTAAACAACATTTACTATATTTTGATCCTTTGGAAAGTGATGTTTGTCTTCTTTGTGCACTAGGTGTCAGTCATTACTGTATCATATGAGCCCAGGTCCTGTGTTGAGCAGTCAAACAGTCAGTGATCCTAACCTGTAGTGGACTGATGTGTATGGACTAAAGGAAATCGACATCACTGCTCAGAGTACATGTAATAAAGCCAGTCAAATACATGGCTGGATATCTTTTTACAAACGATGCATAGTAAAGGTATCCGAGAGATGGCCTAAGTTATATCACTTTGTCTTTGATTTTGCGCTATAGATTATGGCATACAGAAACAAGATAGGCTGCACAGAGAATCAGGTGACACAGCTATTATCTATGCAGACACCTTGTAATGCCATTGTTCACTCAAGATATTCTACTGTCTGAGCATAACAATGAACTCCCAGCTTCATTAAAAGTTAATAAAGGTAAGTGTACAAACTGCATGCTTTAGTCAAGGACATTGAAAATGTTCTCCTAGCTTTGGTTTCATGTTAATATCAAGGGAGAGCTAATTACACTAGGTATTCTTAACCTCAAATGGACAGATCTGATAACATCTTCTCACACCCTCTACTTGCATCTTTGAGCTAGTGCAAAGTATCAGTTTAGTCTCCAGAGTTGCTAAGAGCACAAAACTTGAAGATATATTAGAGTGAGTGCCACCATTACTACCTTTGAACATCACGTTTGAAGGTATTGTGAAAGATGGCATCAATTTAGTGTATGCCTGTATATTTATATATATATATATATATATATATATATATATATATATATATATATATATATATATATATATATGAATATATATATGTGTGTGTGGGGGTGTGTGTGTCTGTGTGTCTGTGTATCTTCTTCTTTCGGCTTTTCCCAGTTAGGGGTCACCATAGCGGATCACCTGTCTGCTCATGATTGGCAGTAGAGTTTTACTATGTCGAATTGCCAGCCCGGCATCCAACCTTCCACGGAAGGCACACACACGCATGCACTCACACCTAGGGCCAACTTAGAGTATTCAGTCAACCTACAGCATGACTTTGGGATGTGGGAGGAAACCAGAGCACCCAGAGGAAACCCACGCGACCACAGTGAGGGCATGCAGACTCTGCACCGAAGGCACCCCAGCTGAGGATCGAACTGGAGAACCTCTTGCTGTGAGGCAGCAACGCTAACCGCTGCACCACTGCGTGGACGTGTGTGAATGCGCACACACACATACACACACACACACACACACACACACACACACACACACACACACACACTAGACACACACAAAAGCACACATGCACATACACACACACACACACACACACACACACACATAATTATATAATTAATGGTCAAACTATTTCATGCTCGACACAGAAACATTGACTCACACACATCGACTATTCATTATACTGACAACACAACAGATTGGCACACAGTACATTAAAAAAGGAAACAAATTTCCTTATCCGATGTACTACTCATAACCCTACCACACATTCAGCTCCAATTTGTCTGAATGGTGATATTGTTATGTGAAGGGCTTTATTAAGGTAAGCTGCACATTAGGGTTAGGGGCAGGGTTAGGGTTAGCATGCATTACTAAGGTGAGCAGAAGGGCTTCATCTCACCCCTACTCCAACTTAATAATACATTCTAACTCTGACCCTAAACTTAAGCTGCAGTTTACCTTAAAAAAAGCCAATTACATGACATGAAGCTTTGCATACATGCTTCGTACAAGGCAGCTTGACCATACATACAAACAGACACACACATATTTTATATATATCTGTATCTATATATCCCTATATCTATCTGTATTGGTATCTATATATATATATATATATATATATATATATATATATATATATATATATATATATAATCTCTGTCTGTCTAGATAGACATAGATATATATAGAGACTACAAGCATATGTTATATATATATATATATATATATATATATATATATATATATATATATATATATATATTTATTTATGTTTACCTGGATAGTACACTGATCTTAATGGACCATTTGTAGGTACAGCCTATGTGAACAGGATCACATAAGAAATTAGCAAAACACATTTACAGATATATGATATGCTAAAAGCATATACACATTTACAATGTAAGAATATGCTACATCATTTAGTTCAAGAAGTTTACAATGTTAAAATATTAATGGAAAAATGGAATCATACTTAACAGAACTTACTGGATAAGATGTAGCCATAATGGTTTAGATGGCTTATGGCCAGACATACCCCTTCCCCCACACACACACATACAAACTCATATACGCATACACAAAGATGCACACACACACACACACATACACACACACACACACACACACATACACCCATATGCACATACACCCACACACACTGTTAACTCATATTTAATGTTTTACAAATGTATGTGCATTTAAAACATCCTCAATGATCTTCTTCATGCAAATAATATAGGGTGTAAATGGTTAAAACATATATCCTTATATGTTAGAATGTACATATATACATATATATATATATATATATATATATATATATATATATATATATATATATATATACTGTTGACTGCTACTGAATATCGGTACAGATTTGTTTAACATGGAACCTTCTTCCCAGACCTCCAATGAGAAGGGTCTTTTCTGACTCAGGCTTCCCTGATAAACAAAGGCAAATAAATTAATAAACATAATTTTATACATAAAGAGAAGTAAGTGTGATAGCTTAATCCTACATTCAGAACATCACTCAAGGAGGTCTGTGCCCTCATGAAATGTAGATCTATGCTGGGATTCATACACTGGCATGGAGCCAACAGTGTAGTGTGGCCCAAGCTAGCCAGATATGTAGTAGGGTTAGCAAAGGGCCAAGAAGCTGAACAAATGACTGTGCAGTAAATTAGAAAGTGTGGTACAATACTGACATGCTGGAGCAGTAGTGTGAGAGATGGAGATGTGACCAATGTGATTGCCATTGCCAAGGCACAGGTCAGGTATGTCTATGAATGTTACAAAGTGCTGCAAGCAACCACTTCATACAGCCTACAGAGGGTCTGCACAGCAAAATTCCATCTTAGTCCATCATTGAAATAAGGAGGAAGGGGGAGACAGGAAAGTAAGAAAGGGGCATGTAGGAAGCATACAAGAGTAACCATAATGTGTGAAAAGTGGAGGGAAGAAGTGTAATCTTTGTATGGAGTAGGAAGCCTCATTACAAATACATGGAAAAGAAGAGTTGGCAATGTAGGCAGAGAGGAATGGTTGGGGAATCGATAAAGGGAGAAGGGAAGGTAGCAGGGAGAAAGGCAAACATAAGATGCAGGTAAAGGCAGGCAGGGGTGGCAAACACATAGTAGGTGGAAATTAAATGGATTGACACAGACTGAGAGAGGGTGGATAACTGATGATAGAGAAGGCTGGACAATGAACAAGATATGGAGAATGACACAGTAGGATGAGGAGCACCTGGAGGGGAATAGGGCAGGGGTATTAGTCACATGCCAGAACAACCCAGAGGGCAACATCCAGTCATCATTCACCTTTCTGACTAATGTCATAGAAGGGTTATATCTCTGCTGGCCCAATGATCATAGCCTGTTGGTCATTTTGAGGTAAACATCCAGCTGCTGGAGCACCTTAGATGAAACCAGACCCCACAAATGATGCCAAGAAATGATAGCAGAACTTGTGGCCAGTTTTGATAGGTTGAAATAGATGGAGCCAACAAATTTTCCATCATTGAGGTTTTAAAGGGGATGACTTGTAAAACTGAGGAACATTGTTTTATTTCCATGTCCTGGCTTGAAGTCATGCAAATGCTAACAGATCAGTCAGCTGATCTGAAGAAATTTCTTGAAAATGGTTTAGTAGACTAACATCATTATCTTTCACTTTTGTGGCTCAATAAAGTTTCCTTTTATTTAAACTAAACCGTTTTTATTTTTATTTTGTTCAGTGATATTGCCACCCAATGCTTCCTGCACAGAATTAGGGGTTACCAGTCTTTTCATAGTTTTTCTATATATTAATAAAGGAAGTATCCTCACTATGGAATATGCCATACTGTGAGTCAAATTCTAACAAGGAGGGATTCAGATAACTGTATCCTGATTCGGAAGCAGCAATGCAACTGTGGGCTTGGTGTGATATAACTTCAATTCAGTACCTTAGTTTCACCATCATACTCCACCCTTT
Organism: Protopterus annectens; assembly: GCF_019279795.1. Lineage (NCBI taxonomy): Eukaryota > Metazoa > Chordata > Ceratodontiformes > Protopteridae > Protopterus > Protopterus annectens. Next base: position 561,477,192 of record NC_056746.1, read on the forward strand.
TCGTGTTATCTCCTTCTCTCTTGACTAGCCCAATTGACTTAGCTCCATACTATCAATGTGCTTTCGTATTCATCTTTTATTCTGCAACTGTATAATCCTCTTTAAGCCTGTATTAGATGCTCCAACCTCTGCAGTAATGTGCGATGTAGCCATGTTTTACTTTCTGATTGTTGTAGATGTTAACAGAAACAATTGCATAGTATGTCTTCCATTATTTATGACAATATGTAATGTATTACACATATTTACTGATTATTATGCTTTTCAGGTATTGTAATATCAGCTATTCTAGATCCTGTACTGGTGCTTTTCTCCCTGGGCTCTCAATGAAAATGTGCCCTATTCACATTTGGCTCTTTCTGGTAAAAATGCAAATGAATGAACAGTAAAACAATGCTCAAATATGTTAATCAAGATAGTTTACGTGAACATTAGATAGAATGTAAACTGCTGTTGTACTAATTTTCCATGCCCTCTGCTTTAACAAGATTAAGCTGGCATGTTTGAAACATTTTAATAGAATAACATTATAGTCATATAATATGTATACCTATATTCATATGTTCAGGTCACACACTCTTCAGTGACTAATTTCTTTAACTCCCTTGGACTTAAAACAATAATTAAATTTTAAAAGGTCTTATTTGTAATGCATGTTTTCTACATGTTGCTTTACTTGCACTGTCCCTCCTGGGGATTCATGAATGTGGTCTACATGTTGCCCTGGAACTAACATGACTTGCCGTCTGTGTGCAGTGAGTAGCATTGCTAGTTAAATATGCAAGAAATCAGTGTACACTATACAATGAGCAGCCTAAGCTCCAGCCCACGACACACATTTGCAGCCACATTGGGGTAAGGCAGGTCTCATGTATTCAACATAGACAAAGGAGTGTACACAAACCTGAGATCTAGAAGTGAGGCATGTGCACTCAGATAAGCTAATTATGAATACATAACAGCACGAAGAAACCTAAACACAAGTGAACAATGATGGTTTGTACATTGCACTAAGTGCAATAACGGACATGTGGAACATCACTGCCATTTGCATTCACACTAAGAAGACAAAACAGTCAGGAAATGTTCATAAGGAAAGATGTATTTTTGGAAAATATGTGCAAATCACAACAGTTTAGAAATTCCCATGGTCTTATGTATCAAACCAACAATGCAGAAAAATGGGAAACGCAAATACTTAAATGTGTGGACAGACTGAAAAAAATAAGGAACAACTGGACATAATCCTCAGAAAAATAATATGGGGATACAATAACAGTTGTGGCAGTAGATCATACTGTAAAGGGTAGGAAGTGAGACAGAAACACATCCAAATCATTATGCAGTGCAATCCACAAGGAAATGTCACAGAAACAGAAATAGAACTGTCACACTGAATACAAAATAAATGATTATGCTGCAATACAAATTGTTACAAATTTTGTAGAATATAACTGATGATGTATGAACATGGGAGATGTGGGACATGTCAGGAAAACTTTAATAAGATGGAAATCTTGTCTATTTGTAGAATATAACTGATGATGTATTAACATGGGAGATGTGGGACATGTCAGGAAAACGTTAATAAAATGGAAATCTTGTCTATTTGTAGAATATAACTGATGATGTATGAACATGGGAGATGTGGGACATGTCAGGAAAACTTTAATAAGATAGAAATCTTGTCTATTTGTAGAATATAACTGATGATGTATGAACATGGGAGATGAGGGACATGTCAGGAAAACTTTAATAAGATGGAAATCTTGTCTATTTGTAGAATATAACTGATGATGTATTAACATGGGAGATGTGGGACATGTCAGGAAAACTTTAATAAGATGGAAATCTTGTCTATTTGTAGAATATAACTGATGATGTATTAACATGGGAGATGTGGGACATGTCAGGAAAATGTTAATAAGATGGAAATCCTGTCTGTAGAATATAACTGATGATGTATTAACATGGGAGATGTGGGACATGTCAGGAAAATGTTAATAAGATGGAAATCTTGTCTATTTGTAGAATATAACTGATGATGTATGAACATGGGAGATGTGGGACATGTCAGGAAAACGTTAATAAGATGGAAATCTTGTCTATTTGTAGAATATAACTGATGATGTATTAACATGGGAGATGTGGGACATGTCAGGAAAACGTTAATAAGATGGAAATCTTGTCTATTTGTAGAATATAACTGATGATGTATTAACATGGGAGATGTGGGACATGTCAGGAAAATGTTAATAAGATGGAAATCTTGTCTATTTGTAGAATATAACTGATGATGTATTAACATGGGAGATGTGGGACATGTCAGGAAAACTTTAATAAGATGGAAATCTTGTCTATTTGTAGAATATAACTGATGATGTATGAACATGGGAGATGTGGGACATGTCAGGAAAACTTTAATAAGATGGAAATCTTGTCTATTTGTAGAATATAACTGATGATGTATTAACATGGGAGATATGGGACATGTCAGGAAAACTTTAATAAGATGGAAATCTTGTCTATTTGTAGAATATAACTGATGATGTATGAACATGGGAGATGTGGGACATGTCAGGAAAACTTTAATAAGATGGAAATCTTGTCTATTTGTAGAATATAACTGATGATGCATGAAGATGGGAGATGTGGGACATGTCAGGAAAATGTTAATAAGATGGAAATCTTGTCTATTTGTAGACTATAACTGATGATGTATGAACATGGGAGATGTGGGACATGTCAGGAAAACTTTAATAAGATGGAAATCTTGTCTATTTGTAGAATATAACTGATGATGTATGAACATGGGAGATGTGGGACATGTCAGGAAAACTTTAATAAGATGGAAATCTTGTCTATTTGTAGAATATAACTGATGATGTATGAACATGGGAGATGTGGGACATGTCAGGAAAACTTTAATAAGATGGAAATCTTGTCTATTTGTAGAATATAACTGATGATGTATGAACATGGGAGATGTGGGACATGTCAGGAAAACTTTAATAAGATGGAAATCTTGTCTATTTGTAGAATATAACTGATGATGTATTAACATGGGAGATGTGGGACATGTCAGGAAAACTTTAATAAGATGGAAATCTTGTCTATTTGTAGAATATAACTGATGATGTATGAACATGGGAGATGTGGGACATGTCAGGAAAACTTTAATAAGATGGAAATCTTGTCTATTTGTCGAATATAACTGATGATGCATGAAGATGGGAGATGTGGGACATGTCAGGAAAATGTTAATAAGATGGAAATCTTGTCTATTTGTAGACTATAACTGATGATGTATGAACATGGGAGATGTGGGACATGTCAGGAAAACTTTAATAAGATGGAAATCTTGTCTATTTGTAGAATATAACTGATGATGTATTAACATGGGAGATGTGGGACATGTCAGGAAAATGTTAATAAGATGGAAATCTTGTCTATTTGTAGAATATAACTGATGATGTATGAACATGGGAGATGTGGGACATGTCAGAAAAACTTTAATAAGATGGAAATCTTGTCTATTTGTAGAATATAACTGATGATGTATTAACATGGGAGATGTGGGACATGTCAGGAAAATGTTAATAAGATGGAAATCTTGTCTATTTGTAGAATATAACTGATGATGTATTAACATGGGAGATGTGGGACAAGTCAGGAAAACTTTAATAAGATGGAAATCTTGTCTATTTGTAGAATATAACTGATGATGTATGAACATGGGAGATGTGGGACATGTCAGGAAAACTTTAATAAGATGAAAATCTTGTCTATTTGTAGAATATAACTGATGATGTATTAACATGGGAGATGTGGGACATGTCAGGAAAACTTTAATAAGATGGAAATCTTGTCTATTTGTAGAATATAACTGATGATGTATTAACATGGGAGATGTGGGACATGTCAGGAAAACTTTAATAAGATGGAAATCTTGTCTGTTTGTAGAATATAACTGATGATATATTAACATGGGAGATGTGGGACATGTCAGGAAAACTTTAATAAGATGGAAATCTTGTCTATTTGTAGAATATAACTGATGATGTATGAACATGGGAGATGTGGGACATGTCAGGAAAACGTTAATAAAATGGAAATCTTGTCTGTTTGTAGAATATAACTGATGATGTATTAACATGGGAGATGTGGGACATGTCAGGAAAACGTTAATAAGATGGAAATCTTGTCTATTTGTAGAATATAACTGATGATGTATTAACATGGGAGATGTGGGACATGTCAGGAAAACGTTAATAAGATGGAAATCTTGTCTATTTGTAGAATATAACTAATGATGTATTAACATGGGAGATGTGGGACATGTCAGGAAAACTTTAATAAGATGGAAATCTTGTATATTTGTAGAATATAACTGATGATGTATTAACATGGGGGATGTGGGACATGTCAGGAAAACTTTAATAAGATGGAAATCTTGTCTATTTGTAGAATATAACTGATGATGTATTAACATGGGAGATGTGGGACATGTCAGGAAAACTTTAATACGATGGAAATCTTGTCTATTTGTAGAATATAACTGATGATGTATTAACATGGGAGATGTGGGACATGTCAGGAAAACGTTAATAAGATGGAAATCTTGTCTATTTGTAGAATATAACTGATGATGTATTAACATGGGAGATGTGGGACATGTCAGGAAAACTTTAATAAGATGGAAATCTTGTCTATTTGTAGAATATAACTGATGATGTATTAGAATGGGAGATGTGGGACATGTCAGGAAAACGTTAATAACACGGAAATCTTGTCTATTTGTAGAATATACCTGATGATGTATTAACATGGGAGATGTGGGACATGTCAGGAAAACGTTAATAAGATGAAAATCTTGTCTGTTTGTAGAATATAACTGATGATGTATTAACATGGGAGATGTGGGACATGTCAGGAAAACTTTAATAAGATGGAAATCTTGTATATTTGTAGAATATAACTGATGATGTATTAACATGGGAGATGTGGGACATGTCAGGAAAACTTTAATAAGATGGAAATCTTGTCTATTTGTAGAATATAACTGATGATGTATTAGCATGGGAGATGTGGGACATGTCAGGAAAACGTTAATAACACGGAAATCTTGCGTATTTGTAGAATATACCTGATGATATATTAACATGGGAGATGTGGGACATGTCAGGAAAACATTAATAAAATGGAAATCTTGTCTGTTTGTAGAATATAACTGATGATGTATTAACATGGGAGATGTGGGACATGTCAGGAAAACGTTAATAAGATGGAAATCTTGTCTATTTGTAGAATATAACTGATGATGTATGAACATGGGAGATGTGGGACATGTCAGGAAAACATTAATAAGATGAAAATCTTGTCTATTTGTAGAATATAACTGATGATGTATTAACATGGGAGATGTGGGACATGTCAGGAAAACTTTAATAAGATGGAAATCTTGTCTATTTGTAGAATATAACTGATGATGTATGAACATGGGAGATGTGGGACATGTCAGGAAAACGTTAATAAGATGAAAATCTTGTCTGTTTGTAGAATATAACTGATGATGTATTAACACGGGAGATGTGGGAAATGTCAGGAAAACGTTAATAAGATGGAAATCTTGTCTATTTGTAGAATATAACTGATGATGTATTAACATGGGAGATGTGGGACAAGTCAGGAAAACTTTAATAAGATGGAAATCTTGTCTATTTGTAGAATATAACTGATGATGTATTAACATGGGAGATGTGGGACATGTCAGGAAAACTTTAATAAGATGGAAATCTTGTATATTTGTAGAATATAACTGATGATGTATGAACATGGGAGATGTGGGACATGTCAGGAAAACGTTAATAAGATGGAAATCTTGTCTATTTGTAGAATATAACTGATGATGTATTAACATGGGAGATGTGGGACATGTCAGGAAAACGTTAATAAGATGGAAATCTTGTCTATTTGTAGAATATAACTGATGATGTATTAACATGGGAGATGTGGGACATGTCAGGAAAACTTTAATAAGATGGAAATCTTGTCTATTTGTAGAATATAACTGATGATGTATTAACATGGGAGATGTGGGACATGTCAGGAAAACGTTAATAAGATGGAAATCTTGTCTATTTGTAGAATATAACTGATGATGTATGAACATGGGAGATGAGGGACATGTCAGGAAAACGTTAATAAGATGGAAATCTTGTCTATTTGTAGAATATAACTGATGATGTATTAACATGGGAGATGTGGGACATGTCAGGAAATCTTTAATGAGATGGAAATCTTGTCTATTTGTAGAATATAACTGATGATGTATTAACATGGGAGATGTGGGACATGTCAGGAAAACTTTAATAAGATGAAAATCTTGTCTATTTGTAGAATATAACTGATGATGTATTAACATGGGAGATGTGGGACATGTCAGGAAAACTTTAATAAGATGGAAATCTTGTCTATTTGTAGAATATAACTGATGATGTATGAACATGGGAGATGTGGGACATGTCAGGAAAACTTTAATAAGATGGAAATCTTGTCTATTTGTAGACTATAACTGATGATGTATTAACATGGGAGATGTGGGACATGTCAGGAAAACGTTAATAAAATGGAAATCTTGTCTATTTGTAGAATATAACTGATGATGTATTAACATGGGAGATATGGGACATGTCAGGAAAACGTTAATAAGATGGAAATCTTGTCTATTTGTAGAATATAACTGATGATGTATTAACATGGGAGATGTGGGACATGTCAGGAAAACGTTAATAAGATGGAAATCTTGTCTATTTGTAGACTATAACTGATGATGTATGAACATGGGAGATGTGGGACATGTCAGGAAAACTTTAATAAGATGGAAATCTTGTCTATTTGTAGACTATAACTGATGATGTATTAACATGGGAGATGTGGGACATGTCAGGAAAACTTTAATAAGATGGAAATCTTGTCTATTTGTAGAATATAACTGATGATGTATGAACATGGGAGATGTGGGACATGTCAGGAAAACGTTAATAAAATGGAAATCTTGTCTGTTTGTAGAATATAACTGATGATGTATTAACATGGGAGATGTGGGACATGTCAGGAAAACGTTAATAAGATAGAAATCTTGTCTATTTGTAGAATATAACTGATGATGTATGAACATGGGAGATGTGGGACATGTCAGGAAAACGTTAATAAGCTGAAAATCTTGTCTATTTGTAGAATATAACTGATGATGTATTAACATGGGAGATGTGGGACATGTCAGGAAAACTTTAATAAGATGGAAATCTTGTCTATTTGTAGAATATAACTGATGATGTATTAACATGGGAGATGTGGGACATGTCAGGAAAACTTTAATAAGATGGAAATCTTGTCTATTTGTAGAATATAACTGATGATGCATGAAGATGGGAGATGTGGGACATGTCAGGAAAATGTTAATAAGATGGAAATCTTGTCTATTTGTAGACTATAACTGATGATGTATGAGCATGGGAGATGTGGGACATGTCAGGAAAACTTTAATAAGATGGAAATCTTGTCTATTTGTAGAATATAACTGATGATGTATGAACATGGGAGATGTGGGACATGTCAGGAAAACTTTAATAAGATGGAAATCTTGTCTATTTGTAGAATATAACTGATGATGTATGAACATGGGAGATGTGGGACATGTCAGGAAAACTTTAATAAGATGGAAATCTTGTCTATTTGTAGAATATAACTGATGATGTATGAACATGGGAGATGTGGGACATGTCAGGAAAACTTTAATAAGATGGAAATCTTGTCTATTTGTAGAATATAACTGATGATGTATTAACATGGGAGATGTGGGACATGTCAGGAAAACTTTAATAAGATGGAAATCTTGTCTATTTGTAGAATATAACTGATGATGTATGAACATGGGAGATGTGGGACATGTCAGGAAAACTTTAATAAGATGGAAATCTTGTCTATTTGTCGAATATAACTGATGATGCATGAAGATGGGAGATGTGGGACATGTCAGGAAAATGTTAATAAGATGGAAATCTTGTCTATTTGTAGACTATAACTGATGATGTATGAACATGGGAGATGTGGGACATGTCAGGAAAACTTTAATAAGATGGAAATCTTGTCTATTTGTAGAATATAACTGATGATGTATTAACATGGGAGATGTGGGACATGTCAGGAAAATGTTAATAAGATGGAAATCTTGTCTATTTGTAGAATATAACTGATGATGTATGAACATGGGAGATGTGGGACATGTCAGAAAAACTTTAATAAGATGGAAATCTTGTCTATTTGTAGAATATAACTGATGATGTATTAACATGGGAGATGTGGGACATGTCAGGAAAATGTTAATAAGATGGAAATCTTGTCTATTTGCAGAATGTAACTGATGATGTATTAACATGGGAGATGTGGGACAAGTCAGGAAAACTTTAATAAGATGGAAATCTTGTCTATTTGTAGAATATAACTGATGATGTATGAACATGGGAGATGTGGGACATGTCAGGAAAACTTTAATAAGATGAAAATCTTGTCTATTTGTAGAATATAACTGATGATGTATTAACATGGGAGATGTGGGACATGTCAGGAAAACTTTAATAAGATGGAAATCTTGTCTATTTGTAGAATATAACTGATGATGTATTAACATGGGAGATGTGGGACATGTCAGGAAAACTTTAATAAGATGGAAATCGTGTCTGTTTGTAGAATATAACTGATGATGTATTAACATGGGAGATGTGGGACATGTCAGGAAAACTTTAATAAGATGGAAATCTTGTCTATTTGTAGAATATAACTGATGATATATTAACATGGGAGATGTGGGACATGTCAGGAAAACTTTAATAAGATGGAAATCTTGTCTATTTGTAGAATATAACTGATGATGTATGAACATGGGAGATGTGGGACATGTCAGGAAAACGTTAATAAAATGGAAATCTTGTCTGTTTGTAGAATATAACTGATGATGTATTAACATGGGAGATGTGGGACATGTCAGGAAAACGTTAATAAGATGGAAATCTTGTCTATTTGTAGAATATAACTGATGATGTATTAACATGGGAGATGTGGGACATGTCAGGAAAACGTTAATAAGATGGAAATCTTGTCTATTTGTAGAATATAACTGATGATGTATTAACATGGGAGATGTGGGACATGTCAGGAAAACTTTAATAAGATGGAAATCTTGTATATTTGTAGAATATAACTGATGATGTATTAACATGGGGGATGTGGGACATGTCAGGAAAACTTTAATAAGATGGAAATCTTGTCTATTTGTAGAATATAACTGATGATGTATTAACATGGGAGATGTGGGACATGTCAGTAAAACTTTAATACGATGGAAATCTTGTCTATTTGTAGAATATAACTGATGATGTATTAACATGGGAGATGTGGGACATGTCAGGAAAACGTTAATAAGATGGAAATCTTGTCTATTTGTAGAATATAACTGATGATGTATTAACATGGGAGATGTGGGACATGTCAGGAAAACTTTAATAAGATGGAAATCTTGTCTATTTGTAGAATATAACTGATGATGTATTAGCATGGGAGATGTGGGACATGTCAGGAAAACGTTAATAACACGGAAATCTTGTCTATTTGTAGAATATACCTGATGATGTATTAACATGGGAGATGTGGGACATGTCAGGAAAACGTTAATAAGATGAAAATCTTGTCTGTTTGTAGAATATAACTGATGATGTATTAACATGGGAGATGTGGGACATGTCAGGAAAACTTTAATAAGATGGAAATCTTGTATATTTGTAGAATATAACTGATGATGTATTAACATGGGAGATGTGGGACATGTCAGGAAAACTTTAATAAGATGGAAATCTTGTCTATTTGTAGAATATAACTGATGATGTATTAGCATGGGAGATGTGGGACATGTCAGGAAAACGTTAATAACACGGAAATCTTGTCTATTTGTAGAATATACCTGATGATATATTAACATGGGAGATGTGGGACATGTCAGGAAAACATTAATAAAATGGAAATCTTGTCTGTTTGTAGAATATAACTGATGATGTATTAACATGGGAGATGTGGGACATGTCAGGAAAACTTTAATAAGATGGAAATCTTGTATATTTGTAGAATATAACTGATGATGTATGAACATGGGAGATGTGGGACATGTCAGGAAAATGTTAATAAGATGGAAATCTTGTCTATTTGTAGAATATAACTGATGATGTATTAACATGGGAGATGTGGGACATGTCAGGAAAACGTTAATAAGATGGAAATCTTGTCTATTTGTAGAATATAACTGATGATGTATTAACATGGGAGATGTGGGACATGTCAGGAAAACTTTAATAAGATGGAAATCTTGTCTATTTGTAGAATATAACTGATGATGTATTAACATGGGAGATGTGGGACATGTCAGGAAAACGTTAATAAGATGGAAATCTTGTCTATTTGTAGAATATAACTGATGATGTATGAACATGGGAGATGAGGGACATGTCAGGAAAACGTTAATAAGATGGAAATCTTGTCTATTTGTAGAATATAACTGATGATGTATTAACATGGGAGATGTGGGACATGTCAGGAAATCTTTAATGAGATGGAAATCTTGTCTATTTGTAGAATATAACTGATGATGTATTAACATGGGAGATGTGGGACATGTCAGGAAAACTTTAATAAGATGAAAATCTTGTCTATTTGTAGAATATAACTGATGATGTATTAACATGGGAGATGTGGGACATGTCAGGAAAACTTTAATAAGATGGAAATCTTGTCTATTTGTAGAATATAACTGATGATGTATGAACATGGGAGATGTGGGACATGTCAGGAAAACTTTAATAAGATGGAAATCTTGTCTATTTGTAGACTATAACTGATGATGTATTAACATGGGAGATGTGGGACATGTCAGGAAAACGTTAATAAAATGGGAATCTTGTCTATTTGTAGAATATAACTGATGGTGTATTAACATGGGAGATGTGGGACATGTCAGGAAAACGTTAATAAGATGGAAATCTTGTCTATTTGTAGAATATAACTGATGATGTATTAACATGGGAGATGTGGGACATGTCAGGAAAACGTTAATAAGATGGAAATCTTGTCTATTTGTAGACTATAACTGATGATGTATGAACATGGGAGATGTGGGACATGTCAGGAAAACTTTAATAAGATGGAAATCTTGTCTATTTGTAGACTATAACTGATGATGTATTAACATGGGAGATGTGGGACATGTCAGGAAAACTTTAATAAGATGGAAATCTTGTCTATTTGTAGAATATAACTGATGATGCATGAACATGGGAGATGTGGGACATGTCAGGAAAACGTTAATAAAATGGAAATCTTGTCTGTTTGTAGAATATAACTGATGATGTATTAACATGGGAGATGTGGGACATGTCAGGAAAACGTTAATAAGATAGAAATCTTGTCTATTTGTAGAATATAACTGATGATGTATGAACATGGGAGATGTGGGACATGTCAGGAAAACGTTAATAAGATGAAAATCTTGTCTATTTGTAGAATATAACTGATGATGTATTAACATGGGAGATGTGGGACATGTCAGGAAAACTTTAATAAGTTGGAAATCTTGTATATTTGTAGAATATAACTGATGATGTATTAACATGGGAGATGTGGGACATGTCAGGAAAACTTTAATAAGATGGAAATCTTGTATATTTGTAGAATATAACTGATGATGTATTAACATGGGAGATGTGGGACGTCAGGAAAACGTTAATAAGATGGAAATCTTGTCTATTTGTAGACTATAACTGATGATGTATTAACATGGGAGATGTAGGACATGTCAGGAAAACTTTAATAAGATGGAAATCTTGTCTATTTGTAGAATATAACTGATGATGTATGAACATGGGAGATGTGGGACATGTCAGGAAAACGTTAATAAGATGGAAATCTTGTCTATTTCTAGAATATAACTGATGATGTATTAACATGGGAGATGTGGGACGTCAGGAAAACTTTGAGAGTCTAATGAGCTGCCGGACTTTATAAATTCCCTACAGACTAACAGAAATACTGGGAGGGCAAATCATGTAACTAAGGAAATGATTTTTTATGAGCTATGATACAGAGTCGGAACTGCCTAGACATAGTAATGCCATGCTAATTTTAATTCTGGTGGTTGTCATAAAAGCGATTAATAGAAAATGGAAATGACAGTGTAAACCAACCGAACTAGAAGCAGTGAATATAGTAACAGAGATACAACAATTGGAAGTGGGATCTTTAGAAAAGGGAAGGCGCACATTACATAGAAAAACATGGGAATCGTGAGAACAATGCATGCAGGATAATGTTCTGGTGGAGGAAGGAGGTTTAAGAGATCGCAGGAATTGAATGAGCTTTGTAATGTTTGACTGACAATGCCTGGCTAGATTATAAATGATGTATAACATTTGTAACTGAAAATATGTCCGTAAGGTTTGTTTTCATTCATATAATTGTATGACTGCCTAGGTCATAAGAGATAATTTAATAAATATGTCTCTTGTTTAAAAATAAAAGATGGAAATATTGTCAGGCACAAGTTCTGTGCAGGCAGTGCATTAACAACTGTTATGTGCATGCATCTATGCCTGTCAGTGGATGACTACTGACAAGATCAAAAGTGTGATAGGGAGACCACTCATAAGAGTCACCTCTGGAGAAATGATCACAACACAAGTGTCTCTAATATTAGTATTATTTAGTGACAGTTACTGCATGCACTGTGCCGAAGTATTACGTGACTGAATTAGAACGCATATGTATCTATGTAAGGATCATATTATGTGTGTATCAACCTCTGCTGCCACACAAACAAAGTTATACTTCTGAAGGAATATTAATAACAAGGTTGCAAATGTCAACTGGACTGTGCATCAGCACCAACCTCCAATGCAATACATGCATCATCAAATGGACGTGCTCATAAGGAAGTACAGCAGTTACTGGATGACCATATCTCATCCATCCAAAAAGCATAACTGCTAAAACTGCTAAGACATGACTGTGTCTGGTGTGTCTGGTATACAAGGCATCCTTGGCCCAGACAGATGAAGAATTAAATGTTCTAGGGGTCTATAATTCTTCTGCAACAAAAATGGAATGGTTTGGAGAGATGGGTATATCTCTCAGAGGATACCGCTGCTCTGGAACAGACTTCCCCTTTATGTTAAACGAAGCTCATCACTATCCATATTCAAGTGCAACTTGGCTCTATGGATGAGTAATAGAAAACTTACCCCAAGACTGCCCCCTCTACTACTAATAGACAGTGGCAGCTCGTAAATGCTTTATCCCATGTGTGGGTCCCCTCAAATTATTTATGGTGTTATCCCAGTTATTCTCACTAAGAGTAATATATAATTATCAACAATGGGGTGGGTAAGGCCAGTGTACCACCAAATGGGTTAACTCAAGCACCAAAAGAGAAATTGGCTAGGTGTAAAATGGCCCTCAAAGGTAGCTACCATAGTACTTACCTGTGAAACTATAACAAAATATTACAGCACAAGTCATATGACACTTTGTGAGGGCTATGTAACAAGTCACACATTGAGATCTGTTGAATAAGCCATTCTTGCCTGTTACCACTATATTGTGAACAAAATATTAAAAGGCACATTATTGGATTCGAACCTGCAATGTATGCCAAGAACCTCTTCACCTGTGCAGTAACTGATGATGCCACATAAGAAACCAGATCACAGCTGTTAGGCTACACACACTTGAAAGGACAACCTGAGTGCTGTCTTTGAATTCATAGGTCTTCATTCAAGGGAGTACATAACTTGGCCTTTCTCTCTCTAATTGTAAATGTTTCTACTAATTAAAATTGTAAACATTTTTTATTTTCCTGGAGAAGTTAGTCCTTGCTGATATTGTGTTACACACTCAGTACTTACACCTTGTTGGTCTTATTCATCTATGTGAGTGCGTAGTCCGTAGAATTGTGTTATAAATGCTGATGTCACAAAATAAATCATATTAGATGTGCCCTAAAGCACAAACTTGAAGGGATTATATCAGCACTGTGTTTAAATGGTTATGGCTCCCCTACAATGTGGACTGAGGGATCAAAATCTTTAGCCATGTGATTGTTCACACAAGCATGAGGCATCCATATCACCACCTATTGACCAAGCCAGTCCTCTTTGTCAGTAGTTTGACATTGCCATGTAAGAACCCCTACCTATCGATGTTCTCACTCTGTAGAAATGTGTAGTAACCACTTATGCCATGGAAGAAGTCATAAGTAAAGTTGTTAAGGCACACGCTTGAAGGGATGATGCCAGCAGTGTGTTTAAATCCATTTGGCTCACCTAAAAGGGGTTTGACAGGATCTAAATCCTGTAGGCATGTGAGTGTTACTGATAGGTTGAATTATTCACATCACATCTGTTGATGAAGCCATGCCTTACTATCATTCTTCTGTTAGAGAGCCACAGCAGTTACACATTACTAGAATCAAGCACTTGCTTATCTAGGGCCACAATCTATACAACCATGTATTTACTGCTCATACTCCAGGATAAGTCTTATTGCAAATATCCAACAGCACACATGTGAAGGGATGACTTCATCACTGTGTTGCAAGGGGTCTACCTGATAACACCGACATGCCAAAACACCGACAACGAAATAACCGACATGAAAAAAAATTACAAAAATAGAAAGTTCAAAAACATGAAACTTCACATGCCCAACAAACCAAAATCCCGACAATCAACAAAACAAATACCTTTCCCGAAAAACACACACACAATACAAGCACACCAAAAACCTTACAAACCTACACTAAACCTTACATACACAACTATCTATGCACTAAAATTAACCCAAACCCTAACCCCAAGGTCCGTCACTATCGCACACTTACCTTACCCGCACCCTAACCTTAACTCCTTTAATCCATCCCTAACCCTTAACTCTGTCACTATCGCACACTTACCTTACTCGCACCCTAACCCTAACTCACTTAACCTGCCCCTAAACCTAAAGTCCGTCACTATCACACACTTACCTGACCCGCACCCTACCCTAACGTCCGTCACTATCACACACTTACCTTACCCACACCCTGACCCTAATGTCCGTCCCTATAGCACACTTACCTTAACATGTTGGTGTTCTCAGTGTCGGGATTCTCATCTGTCGGTCTTCTCCATTGTCAATCTTCAGGTGTCGGTGTTCTCGTCGTCGGCGTTGTGCACTTTCGGCATTTTCAGGTAGACCCGTTGCAAGGCATATGTTTGACCTAAAAGGGACTGTAAGACTTGGGGAAACCATCTTCCTGTATAAATGTTACCACTGAGTGGAAGTGCACACATCTCATCTGTTGGATAAGCCAGTCCTGCTTGTTAGTATTTGCTGAGACACTCATACAAGGTACACATTGGTGGATACAAACATCTGCCTAAGTCCACCTTCTATATGACAGTGTATTAACTGCTAACACCACAGAAGAAGTCTTATAACAGGTATCAGACAGCACCTGCTTGTAGTTTACATGACATGTGTGGGAGAATGGGCAATGTGGCCCGACAGTAGGACATGCTGTAAAAAGGAGTCATACTCCACATAATTCACATTAACTATTGTGCTGGGAATGATATACACATGATGTCACATTAAAGTGTATTGAACATGTGGGTACCAGTGCATCAGTCCCTGGGGCAGATCTACCTGATGCAGGTGGTGCAGGTACTGCAGGAGTTTTTTATACAATGCTGCCAGGCTTGACACCCCAAATGCCTGTGCTGCTTGAGGCGGTGCCACTGTAGTCTGAGTTCCTAGGAGGGTGTAGCTCCCCACACTGTTGGCCATGTTGCAGTAGGAGTGATATTCCAAATGTCTTTAAAAAAGAATGAGAAGATGGGTGGAGAGATAACTTAGAAAATATCATAAATGTCATATAATTGTAATATCCCAGTCAATGTGTATTCCACATACATTTCTAGAGTTTTCACATCCACATACGACTTGAGGTCATTCACTTCTGTTGCATTAAAGATTCATCTCCTCAATATCATAAACAGTGTATAAAAAGTGTGACTATAGGAAAGGTGGTTTATGCCGTACATGTCAATAAATGTCTATTTGAAAAGAGTAAATGGCATTCTAACTTATTCATTGCAGAATACAGGGAAATTTCTATTGTTCTGATATGAACCTACAGACATCTGCATTTACTTTCCATTGACTATTGCAATGTTGCTTGACCTATTCATACAGGTATATACAATTTGTCTATGTAGATTATGTATAGTCATTTATTATTCTGATGAACAGTTGTGGACTGATGACCACATAGTGGATAAACTATTTTACAATCCCTGCTGTTATGAAATTGCGATCAGTCAAACCTGACTCATACTTACCTGGTGCCTTTCAGATGCATTGTAGTCTCTCCTAATGAGCTTTTCTCTATTTCCTTCAATCTCTGCAGATGCTACACAGAACAGGAAAAAAAAATAATGAACACTTGATTGTCTTGCCAAATATGATATTGTGTTGCTTGGTTATGGGTCACTATACTAACACAACTGAGGTGGGGCGTAGATATGAAAATATTTCTCCTGTCCGTGAAGGAGGTCATGGTTTCAACTTTGTAAGTCACTATAGTGATGGTATTGTTCACCTCTGCATGGGATGCCAGATGTATGGGTGCCAGCCTTGGCTAATCTTTCCCAAGTCTCAGCTTTGTACTGTGACTCAGTATAGTTATCTTGCAGAAGCCTTTAGTTGTAACATTTAACAAGGAATCTTACAAAGATCTTGGACTCCTCCTGACACCACATCTATTCTCTGAATGGAGCACTGCCCTCAGCATCACCTACCATGTCTTCTCAAAGATGTATGAAAAAATGTAACAGAATTGGTGCTCAAGTCAGATCTTGCCTGCACCAGCCTCTGTGAAAGGATGGACAACCTATAGAACCCCATATGCAGTACAGAAAGCTAAGAAATGGCCTAGAATTTGGTTATGTATTAATACTTCAATGTCCTGTTAAGATGAGAAACGTGGCACAGTGGTGCAGCAGTAGCATTGTCACCTCACAGCAAGAGGTTCTCCAGTTTGATTCTTGGCTGGGGTGCCTTCTATGTGGTGTCTGCATGTCCTCCCTGCATTCGTGTGGGTTGCCTCTGGGTGCTCCGGTTTCTTCCCACTTCACAAAAACATGTGTCTGGAGTGTTTCTCCCCGGGCCTCCACTGAAGATTGGCTTCATTCCAAGTTGGACTTTCCTAGTAAACAGATGTTAATTAAAATAAAAATGGCAATAAGACTCGGTCATGTGTATTAATCATCATGTATATACAAATGCTCTGCAGTGACCCCAGCGAATAGTGGTTCATAGGTTCATAGGTTCATACTAGGCTATCTGCCCTAGGGCATAAGCCTAGCCAGAGTATGTGTGGCTTTCACCACCCCTTAGGATGAGAATACTATACCCATTAGTTTGCTGTGCCTCTGTCCAGCAGTGACACAGAGATGATTCCCGGGGTAAACCTACGATCTCCCATCCACTCGTCAAGATTTCTCTTGAACAGAGTCAGTGAGGGGCTCTGCCTCACATGGACTGGGATTCTGTTCCATAGTGTAGGGAGTCTCTGGGTGATGAATCTGTCCCTCCAGCACGTCCTATTTATATCCGTGTTGAGGTTTAAGTCTCTTGCTCGTGGCTCTGGTGGATTTGAATTTTTGAGGTGGAGCATGTCCATTAATTCCGGGTTGGACATGGCCTTGTATGTCAGGCACAGATCACCTCTGAGCAGACGGTATGTGACTGAATAGAGCTGGAGTTTCTTCAGTCGGGCATCGTATGACATATGTTTGAGCCCCTTTATCCTTTTGGTGAGGAACTTTTGGGGTCTTTCCAACTGCTGCAGGTGTCGGGTAAGGTACATTCCGAATGGGGCGTTGTACTCAATCATTGGTCTGATAAGTGAAGAGTACAGGGGTACAATGACCTCTCCTGATCTGGATGTGAATCCCTTCATGATCAGGTGGGCAATGTAGAAGGTCTTCCTAACCACTTTGGCAATGTGAGTGTCAAAAGAGAGGTTACTGTCAACTTGGGTCCCCAGGTCCCTGATAACTTCTTCCGTGCTTAATGGATTACCACCTATGTGGTAATTAGGGGTTACCTTGTTTTTCCCAAGGGGTATGACTATACATTTTTTGGCATTTAGCTTAAGGCCATGGCTCTGGCACCAGTTATCCATTTCTATGAGACCTCTCTGGAGGATGTCTGTGTCTGATGGAGTGTCAATTATGGTGCCCAGTTTGCAGTCATCTGCAAATTTTGTCAGCCACAATCCCCTATGTTTGCCTGCACTTCAGAAAAATAAATGCCGAACAAGAGGGGGCCCAGGACTGAGCCCTGTGGGACACCGCTTGTGACCGGCTTAGAGTCTGACATGGCACCAGCAACTCTAACCCTGTGTGTTCTGTCCTTAAGCCAGTTTGCAACCCATCTTGTGACATATGGGTTTACATCTAAGCTGGTGAGCTTTTCTATGATGCCCGAGTGGGGTATTGTGTCGAACGCTTTTGCTAGGTCAAGGTAGGCTGTGTGAACTGCCTTACTCTCATCAATGGCCTTAGTGACTGTTTCGAAAAAGTCAACCAAGTTCAAGAGGCAGGATCTGCCCTTGACAAAGCCAAATTGGGTAGGATCCAGTGTCTGTAGGTCCCCAATGTCTTTATTTATGAGTTCCATTATGATCCTCTCCATAGCTTTGCAGAAAAGGCTCATCAAGCTTATGGGGCAGTAATTTCCAGGGTCCATAGAAGCACCGCCTTTGTGGAGTGGGACCACAGTTGCCGTATGCCATTCTTTGGGTACGTATCCTGTAGTAAGGCTAAGATTAAACAGCAGCCTTATGTGTGGGTTTAGTTCCTCATTGAGTTCGTGTAGCACACAGCCGGGGACACCGTCTGGTCCCATTGATGCTGTGTTTTTTGCTTTAGAGAGAGCATCTCTCACCTGGGCATCTGAGATGTTTGGGAGGCTAGACTCTGGTGGGATAGATATTTCTCCTTTTGGGGGGGGGGGGGAGAAATTTGCACTGAACCTGTCTGCCAGTATGTTGGCAATGTCTGTGGGTTCAGTGATTTTTTTATCATTTTGGACTAATTCTGAGCATATCTGGGAGTTTCCACCCAGGTTTCTAACATAGCTAAAGAAGGCCTTATGATTGTCTTTTGTGTCATTAGTGTTTTTTCTCTCAAAGTTGGCCTTGGATGATTTTATGAGTGATCGTAGTTTTTTGCTAGTATTGATCAGAGATGCCTTCTCTTTTAGGGATTTTGCTCTGTCATGTAGTAGCTTTCTCCTCTTGTTGTAGAGTTTGTTTATGGCTGGGGTCCACCAGACCGGGCGCCTGCCTTTGGTGGAAAGGGTCCTGATTTTATTAGGGATTGCTTGATCCATACATTCCTGGAGGTGCTCGTAGAAGGCATTTGTAAGGGTTTCAGCAGCGTGGGTTGTGGTTTCCACTGGCACGGGGCCTTGAAGGATACCACTCCAGTCTTAAGAAGTGTGAAGTTTGCTTTTGAGAAGTTCTTCACTGTGGTCTTTTTTGCTGGGGTGGGGGCGGGATGTGGATCTCCAATGAGATTAATTTATGGTCTGATCTCACCAATGAGGGATATACTTCCGGTGTGGAGCATTTTGTCCCCATGTTTGTGATGATCAGGTCTAGTATATTTTCTCCTCTTGTAGGAATGGTGACTAGTTGTTCCATAGCATTTGAGTTTATGAACTCCAGGAACCTTTGGGCTAGGGTGTTGGGGCTTGAGTAATGTTCCCAGTCTATGTTTGGGTAGTTTAAGTCACCCAATATGATGGTGTTTGGAGAGACATTCATACTCTCCAGTGTCTTCAGGAAGGCTGTGTGGGTTTCCTGAGTTTGAGAAGGTGGTCTGTAGCATGCTACAAACTGTAGGGCAGTTTTACCTATGGTTAATTGCACCTGGATGGTCTCCGATGCTTTGTGCGTTGCCACTAACCTGGAGGTGTGGATATCCTTTATGAATATGGATACTCCCCCTCCTTTTGTGGTTCGGTCCGGATTTTGGGGCCAGAACGCATGATCTGAGGTATAACCTGATAGTGCTGGGGTGCTCTCAGGAGCCTTGAACCAGGTTTCAGTCACAGCACAGACATCGATGTTCTCCATACTGAGGAGGGCTTCGAGGGCGTGCATCTTGAGGTTTAGACTTCTGGCATTGAGCAGTATTACCCTTAGTTTTTCTCCATTTTTGTTTTCTAGGGCGGTAGGTTTATCATTTGAGCCTTGCCTAAAAAAGGCACTATGGGGGTGGCAAGATCCTTTGCCAATATCCGGAAGCCCAGGGGTGACAGGTGCAAGCCGTCCCTTGTGAAGCAGCGTGCTTGTCAAGCATGTCATCCCAGGCAGACAGACATTGGATCCCCTTAGAATGACACCAGTAATTAAGCCAATTATTAAAGCTGATCATTTTGTCTCTGTATTGTGGCATCATTCTTGGTGAGGGTAGGATACTGCTCAGGGTCAGGGTCATACCGGCCTTGGCTACATAATCTGAGAGCTCCTCTATGTCTCTTTTCATGTAGTCCAGGGAGTTACATCTCAGGTCATTCACACCGGCATGGACAATGACTGAGTCATACTTGTACTTGCTGTGGAGTGACCTGAGTGCTTGTGTTATGTGGCGGATTCTAGCGCCTGACAGGCAGCTTACTGTGATCTTTTCCTTGTTCAGTCTGGTGAGTGGGACGTCAGTGTGTCTGACTATGGAGTCACCTATAACAAGTGTGTCTGGCATTGTGTTTGGCCTTAAGGGCTGTGACTGTTTAGCACACTGACTTTGAGAACTATGTGTTGCATGTCTTATGTCTTGAGGTGGCAGTTGCTTGGGTGTCTGCTTTGGAGGCCTCTGTAGTTTTGGTAGATTTTTGATCAGTGCCTCCGAGTATGTCTTTGTGTGTTTATGTGTTTGTTTTGCAGTTGTGATAGTTCTATGTGGTGTGTGTGGTTTCCTTCTCCTCCTGTCTGGTCTTGCCAGTCCTGAGTTTAGAGAGCTCAGCCTCCAGTTTGGCTATATAGTTAATACTGATATCTTAGTAACATATCAAATGATATATTGCCACCTCTAGACAGGTACTCTAGGATGGTTGATAGCACTCATAATGTGAACAGTGTCATTCACAAATATGATTCTTTTCTTCGTGATGTTGTTATATTCATTGTTTTTATATATGACTGGCTATATCTATATATCAAGATATACCTGAAACTGGCTCATCTCCAGCTATCACACAAGACCAAGTCATAAAAGTGCTATCAAAAGCTGAAAATACTGCATTGATGAGTCCTGACAATATCCTTATCTTAAATAGCATGAAGCATGATTTAACCATGCCCCTAACAACACTGTTTAATCTCAATTTCCATACAGGTTTTGTGCTAAGTGAGCAGAGAACAGTTACAGTCATTCCCCTGCATAACAGAGGACCTTACACAGAACCAGGCAATTATAGAGCCATAAGTCTGACCAGCATCATATGTAAAGCCATAGAAATACTTATCATGATATCAATCAATGATAACATAAGAAACCTCCAAACACTGGACCCATCTCAGTTTGGATTCATCAAGGGAAGGTCATGCTTATTCATCCTGATGGATTTTTTGAAAAGGTTGACAAAGCAGTGGATGCAGGCAAAGTGGTACACATCACATACCTCGACTTAAACAAAGCTTTTGACACAATTAATTCAGGTATAGTAGAAAAGCTAAACAAACTGTGAATAAACCCCTGTCACCCACTAGATTGCCAACTGGATCAGAAATAGGATGCAAATAATCAAAACAGAGGAAAAGTCCTCCACAAAGAAACCAGTCACCATTGAAGTCCCTCCTCCAGGTTTTTGTGTGGGGACCTTTCCTGTTTGCCATCTAGTATTCTGAAGTAAAAGCCAATACCAAAGAGCTCTGGCTTACTAAGTTTACAGATGACTGCAAGCTAGGAGCAGTCACAGAATTCCCAAATGACTTAGCCATCCTGCAGGAAGGTTTGTCTCAAATAAATAACTTGTGCCAAAATCATGGACTGAGCTAAATGCCAAAAAAAAATGATTTACTGTATCTTTTGGGAAGTCATCTGCCTCAGAGATTGACTGAACTGAAAATATGGCCATAACAGCTGATCCAGTTGTTCAGGATTTGGGAACTTATGTGGACAGCAACCTAACATTTGACCAACATATGCTTATTGTTGTAAGAAAGTCCTTCTATATTGCACAGCTTATAAACAAAGTGATTGTGTCTAGATTTAGGGATGTCATTGTCCCACTTTACCCAGCCCTCATTAGGTCATTTGTTGAATATAAAACCCCCCTTGACATATGTCTCTCCAGGCACATAAATCAATTGGAATGCCCACAGAGATACATTACTAAAAGGATATCAAGCCTAAACAACATGACCTACATGGACCATCTCAAAGTCCTGTCACTATACTCTGCATCCTTAAGAAGACTCTTAAGAAGTGACCTATTTCTGGCATACAAGACATCCCACACCCATTACCACTGGATTTAATGTACATCAGCAAGTCAAATGGCATCAGAAATATTCATTCTAGGGATCTAGACCTCTTCTACAACATCAACACAACAGTTTGAAGAGACAGGTAGATCTTGCAGAGGCTACAGTTGCTGAGGAAGAGACTCTCCAGCCGTGTAAAACAAAGTTCATACCTGATCATATTCAAGTGCAACTTAGATCCATGGATGAGAAACAGAAACCCTAGGACTGCCTCCTGTACTACTAGTGGACAGAAGCAGCTCCTAAATGCTTTATCCCTTGCATGAGTCCCCTCAAATTATCTATGGTATGATCCCAGTTATTCTCATTGGGGTAATATATAATTATTGAGCATGGGATGGGTAAGGCCAATTTATAACCAAATGGGATAGGTTATTCTGAGCACAAAAAACAAACATTAGCTTGGCTTAAAATGGCACTCAAGAGCAGCTAGCCTAGTACTTATCTATGAGCCTATGAATCTATAGACTTACGTCTGACAAACCTGCAACTGTTGCACTTTCAAGTGTTCCTTTACTGGAGTAATAATTTTAGGGAAGTATGTTTACCTGTGGAAATATTTTACATTACCCTCATTTTTTTAACATCTTCACTGCTAACTGATGTGCATTGAAGCCAAGTTTACTTCCATGGCTGAGAGCAATGTTATAGCACATGCATAATTATTTTCTGTTTTTTCCCCTAGAATGTACATTGCCAGTTCTCTGCAGTCATTCCTGCATACTGACAGTATTCCATGCCAACTATAATGCAAAGAACAAGAAATGATTTACAATTGTTCACTTTGTCAGTGATGAGCTGTTGTTTTCAAAGACAGCATTATGTATTTAACACATATTGAGGAGGAGGCCATACAGGGGTACAGGAGGTGATGTTTTCCCAAAAAATATAGCCGTACAATATACATTTGTGATCAATTAAAATATATTGAACCAATGTTCCACCATATTCTGAAAGATGTGTTGTGTGCTCTTCATATTTTTCTAATTCATTATCTTGCTAATTCTAGTAACATATAGCATTACACATGTACTATTAATTTTGCAGCATGCTTACAGAAGTGTGTTTTTACTATCATCAGTAATAAGAACAATGCAGGTGACAAAAGTCATTTTGTTTAGCAGCCATAATACCAATCATATTGTAATATTAACATTTTAAATTGTATAGGTAGTTCAGTTTAAAGTAAAGAAAAACATGATCACACATATATTATGCCATGTGAAGGTAAACTATCCCTGATGTAGCTCAAACCCTACACTGCTTGTGCTGTTAGTCAGCACATGCATGCTTCATTAACATGTTGAGCCACCGACTACATTACAAAACATCTGTATTTTCTGCAGTCAGTGCTGTCCAAAATGCTGAATATGGCAAACTGCCACCAATGTCATTTACAAGACTGACAGCTAAGTCTTTGTCCATATGAAATACATTTTTTTTAGTTTTTGCCATAGAAAATGAACTGTTATTCCATAAAGGGTACTGCTAATGGGCACCAATTCTCAGTGCCAACTGGCACTCAAAGGATGAAGCCAAATTAAAAAAGTCATAAATCAGAGCCATTATTTCTCAACTTTGTGCACTTGTAAAAGTAAAATGTTTACAATATATATCCATACATACATATAGATACATATAGATTTGAACTTTGTACCTGTGGCATTACAAGCAAATTCAAGCAAAAATGACATGGTGAACATTTTTTGCTACCTGAATATTTGTATACAAAAATAGAGAACGTCAAACACATGCTAAGCATTGTAATTCTGAAATTACAGCTAGTCTGCCCTATACCCATATTATCACACTGCTGTCATCTGTTCTGTCACAGTAAAATTGCTTGACTGTGATCATTGCAGAAGTGAGAGTAGTAAAGCATGAGTAGTTATAAATGACTGTCTGCAAGGCAAGACTTTCTGATTTCACTTTTTGTGCATTATTTCATTGTATTACCTTTGTAGAATGAATGTCTTACATGTATCCATATCTGCAAATCTTTCTAAGTAGTATATATGGATAGAACTTTTAGCCTCTTTTTCAACACAGGCACTTAATCTGCTTTCAATATAATAACTAGAGTCTGCATCAAAGTTCATTATTAACTAAGGAAATATAACTTAAACTTTCTCAGTAATGCTTTTCATTGTAAGTGTAATTCTCATTAACAGCGATGCTAAACAAGTAATTGATGACCAGAACTGCTAATGAGTCACACTTGCAAGACATTACCAAGCTAAAACTCTTAATATTTGCTCTTGTATTACTTGGGGTTGTATTACTTGGGCATGTGCACATGATTGTGGAGGAACTAACACCATGTTTACTTACCCAGCAAGTTGAGCAGACTGAGTGATTCCGGAATGATAATGAATTGAGACCTAACTAACATATTTAATGTGCACACAGGGTTTCACTTCAGAATGTCGAGTTACTGAAAACTCGAAATTCATATGGTCAAAACCATATGATCGAGTTTTCAGAAACTCAAAATTACGAAGTGTTAACAAAAAGACTTACATTTAGCTTAATATAAGTTTTTTGCAGGGGGGCAAATCCCCTTGCACCCTTCCTACTTAAATATACCATCTCCGTGATAGCACTATAGTGAAGAAACGGGAAATCTCCTGTTCTGCGCTTCTGCATACAGCACGGAACAGGAGATTTCCCTTTTCCTCACTGTAGTGCAATCACGGAGTTGGTATATTTAATTAGGAGAGGTGTGGGGGGTGCAGAGGGGCTTGCCCCCCTGCAGAAATGATGTGTTTGACTTTTTTTTTTTAATTTCCGTTCAGAATTTCGAGTTTCTGAAAACTCGGATCATATGGTCTCAACCATATGAAGTTCAAGTTTTCAGTAACTCGACATTCTGAAGTGAATCCGCACACAGGCTAATCTACACAATATAAGCAGGACCTGGTGTTACAGAACCTAGGGATCATTGCTTGGTTTCCCAAGTGCTTCCCAACCAAAACTTGCTGACAACTGTGCATTTGTAATTGTTTTTGGGGTAACTTTCTGAAATCTTTCAAGGTATGCCATTTTCTTTTCAATTACTGCTTCATAGCTATATGTTGCTAACTTGTTTGAGATGACTGCTGTCTAACTTGGTAAATGTTTTGAAAAGAACAAATAAAAGTTTTGCTATTTGCAGTTATGCCTTACTTGTATTTCATTAAGATTGAACAGCATCCTCAGTATGTTCAGACATGTCTGAATTATAGAAGCTTATATGGGTTATTGTTACATTAAGCAAATGTTCACTGGTTAGGCTGATCTGTCTGTCTAGTTTTTATGCATTCTTCTAGCTACATGAAATATTTTTTTAAATTTCTATAATCATGGGTATTATGCTTTTGGGGGGGGTTCATATGGGAATATTATAGTGATTGCATTGATATTTTCCCAACTGTTTTGTACAATGATACCCAATGCCTGTATAATGAATATTTGCTTCCCATAAGTATATCAGCCTGTAACACCCCCTCCCCATTATTTTTTATCACAACAGGGATATGGCTCCAAAATAAAAAAGAGGTCATCCACATGGAAACTTCCCTTCTCAGATGCTGAGAATGAGGTCATAGTAAACCCCCCCCCTGTCCATGGGGCACTGCTAGATCCTTATTCAGCAGATAAGCCCTTCCATGACCATGTCTGGTGGTTAGCTGGTCAATGATGTCAATGTTGTGTGTGGCCAGGGCTGTGACAGCATGCGTAACAGACATAAGGCCTCTGACATGATTAAAAAGGCTACTGACAGAGCAAAGGCTGTGGCACAAAAGCAAAAGGCTACTGGGGTGGACTTCTGTCAAACCACTAATCATTGAGATGGAAGAGTTCCAGTCAACTGTACAAGATCCAGGCAGATGAGAAGAGTTTCACAGTGCAGTGCTGGATGTTGGGACAGAGGTGAAGGACAACCAGAGGATTAACACTAGTGATGCTCCAGGTATGCCATTCAAATATATAAATTATTTTACTTTATGACTTATACTAAAGTTTTCTTAAGTTGTCTGCTTGTAATACCTTTGTCAGCTGAAATGTGTGTGTCTAGGGTCATCTGGCATTGAAGTACATTGAGAAGCCACACGTGGTATGGGCATACATATTATGTCATTGGTTGTAAATATTACTGTCTATGATTATTTACATTTGCATGTGTGGTTGATTTATTTAGGGATAGGTATTATATTGTCATCATATTTATATTTATTTTTTTCCCTCATATTCACTGGAGAGGTTGACACCTGCACTGTGGGCCTTCCTCCACCTGATGTTAGAGAAAAGGTATCCTCTGATAAGGATGACAGTGATTAATAGGCACAGTCTGGGGTTGTAGAGGGTATGTCTGACACAGAAGGTGTAGCTTCCACATTCCATCCCCACATCCCCTTCCCACAGTATGGACACAGTCATTATGCCTACACATATCTATGACACAGACCATCTGAGAGTAGACAGGTTGATGGGGATACAGTTGTTAAGGATAGTGAGGTAACCCCAGTTGTGGAATTAGCAGAATCCCCTCCTACCCTTAGCAAGGGTAAAGTTCCACAAAGGGGTGTTAGTAAAAGTGCTAAGATGATAAGCATACTACCCCCTCTCTGAGGCTGGTGTGTGACAGTATGTGCACCTAGTGTATGTACGGGGCCATCTTGGAGGCACAGGTAAGTTACACTAGGGCCTCAGAAAAGATAGTCAGAGTACTGTGTATCATGCATTTTGATATGCGAGACTGCATGAACCATGCGTGGACTGGATGAATTATACACTGGACTGTGCTATGTCTGTTATGGAATATCTGCTGAGTGAAGGGCAGTATCCATGAGTCCAAACAGCCAATACTTTATCAGATGTAAGCTGATATGGCCATTGGCATGCCAGATCCTGTTCTTGCAGTGGATCTACCACCACTGCTACATCAGTGGTGGATGTTTCTTTACCTAAATATGATCAGCCAGAAGGTCGTGTATGTAACTGGGATGATAACTCATCCAGCAGACATCGTTCACATTCAAGAAGCACTCTAACTTCTAGCCAGGATCATGGAACTAGCAGTGCAACTTCTGTCACAGGTAGTTCACATGGTTGGGGGTATCAGCGATGAAATGGATCCTCTACCATGCATGTCTCACACCTGCCCATGATGCCGGGGTGTAGTGCTAGCACAAATGTAGTGTATGCGTTCCTGTAGTACCACACACAGTACACCTCACATTGTCCATGACCCATTGCATGCGCACACACACACACACACACACACACACACACACACACACACACACACACACACACACACACACACACACACACACACACACTATTCTTTAATACCTGACTTCATTACATCTGGATATACCAGCCCTGACAGTGCATTCTTTGTCTGACCTTCTCTCTCACACTGTCAAACACTTTGTTTGTGTTTGGCTTTCCCTCATGTAAACTTCCCCCCATGTGTTTTGATGACTGTGCGCTGCCTTTTGCACAATTTTGTAATTTAGGGCTGCATATGTCTGATGCACAGAGTGGCCAACTAATGCTTGTTTAGTCAAATGTCATAACTTTCAATTTTGTTTGGTCTGCTTAACTTTAGTCCTGTTACTAGTTGTAGTAGTGATAAGTAGTAGTACTAGTAGTAAGTTAGTATTACTTATGTAGTACAGCTTACGCAGCCCCTTGGGCAGATGATGCTGAGATGACCCTGACTCCAGCTGGGTGTCAGACTTGGGCTGCTTATGTGAGCAGACAGTGGATGTTTTTGGCAAATACATTTTTTCTTTGTACTGTAGGATTGACATTTGTCATTTTCACCTTAATTCTCTTTTCTTCTGTAGTCATAAGGTTGTTTAGATATGCTTGATCATCTACCTGTGCAGATGATACTGACATTGCCCTACTCCTGTGGAGTTATTTGACATCGACTGCTTATGTCTGATGCACAGGGTGACAACAAAATGCATATGCAGGTGAAATATTTGTGCTCCATTTGAATGCATCATAGTTGGCTTTATCTGTATTTTCTGCATATATCAGTCATATGTTATGACATTCCTGCACAGAAAATCAAAACTAGATTTTACTTAAGTGCAGTACATAAACAGAAGTAAACATTATCTTCTCATTGCAGGTTCATCACTCACCTTTGTTATTGCTTCTGAGGACATCATAGCCTGGGGTTGCCTATGTCTGACACTCACAGTAGCCAGCCATTGCATGGATGAGCAAAAGCTGATTGTTTGTATTCATCAGTTTTACCATTTGTTTCTGTCTGGCATAGTGGTAAAGGTCGTTGCCTCCCATGCACAAGGTAGTAAGTTCAATCCTGTCCTTCAGCCAATGCCTGAAATGAGTCAGTATGTTCTCCCTGTATATTTGCATGGTTCCTCATCTCCCAAAAACCTGTTGATTGTTTGCACCTCAAACTTACCCAGTAATAGAGATCTGGGCAGCATGGATTTTAGATGGTGC
Source organism: Protopterus annectens (assembly GCF_019279795.1). NCBI lineage: Eukaryota > Metazoa > Chordata > Ceratodontiformes > Protopteridae > Protopterus > Protopterus annectens. Next base: position 561,506,359 of record NC_056746.1, read on the forward strand.
TCTATAGGGAGAAGAGTTGTATAGACCAATCACTTTGGTCATCAACTGTGGTGCACAGTATCCTCAATATACGAGTACACAGATCACAGACTCAGGGATAGCCACTTGATGGTGTAAAATATGGCTCTAAGTGATTTGTTAGTGTAGACTAATGTTGCCAAATGGCATGAACATTTGCTGGTTATAAGTGGGTTGAGTACCTGCCCTATTTCGACCTATGCCATGGACACATACTAATGGTGGGATGGGTGTATGTGCCCTATTGACACAAGTGTGTGCCTGCCATAAAGCCCAGCAGCCCTAAAGCCCATCAGCCCTTGCTCAATAAGTTACTGACTGGCTGCTGTCCATTTGCCCACCTGGAATTACCTGGGATAGCTCTGTTGAGCAAAAGCTGGGCATAAAACTAATCAATCTGTTAAACCTGAACTAAGAATTGCTACACTCATTGTAGGTTCACTGACAGGACACAGCTTGGAAGTGGATGATATGATGATAAGAAGGAGGCCAGAGACTGGGCATCCTCTGTATGCAGGAGACAAGGTGGAAGGGCAGTACAGAATAGCCACCTGGCTTGAGATCCAGAGTCTATTACTCAGGAAGAGGACATACTAGAAATGGCATGGGATTTGTAGTGAGGAAGAGGCTTCAGAAAACAGTGAGGGATGTCATCAGAATTAGTGATGGACTCATGGCAGTCCGACTTCTATGTAAGGATACAGCAGTATTCAGAATCTCAGTGAAAGTGAAGAAAAGAGTGCATTTAGATTGCAGGACTTACAAGATAAAGCAGGACATAAATTAATGTTGATAATGGGAGACCTGAATGCACAGGCTGGGGACTTTGAATTGAAGTTTGAAAATAAGCAAATCTGGTTTTCGATTTGCTGATTTTTGAACATGGGTGCAAATCGGAATGATGGTTTTTGTCATTCTGGTTCGCACAAAGGGCCGAATGGTAGGTTGATTTTCAACCTTTCAAAGGTAAACCAAAAATAAGCATAGTACTGCAGGCCATTCATAACTATGGGCAGTATAGAGGTATCAAACTCCTTCCTGTCATACTGCATGAAAATTCTGGAGAGGGTGATTGATAAACAAATATGAAGAGTAGTATAAAATAAGACTGGAGATAAGCAGTTCAGATTCAGATCAAGATGGAGCACAACTGTCCCAATGTTTGCATTAAGGCAGATAGCTGAGAATAAGTTGGAGATGAGGAAAGAGTCCAACTAGGCATTCCTTGACTTGGAGAAAGCATATGACATGGTCCAAGAAAGCTGACTTGGGCAGTCCTGTGGTGGTTTGAAGTCCCAGAAATACTGTCAGAATTAGTGAGGACTGTGTACAAGGACTGAATGACTCAAGTATGAACAGTGTTTGGTCTCACAGTGGGGTTCTCAGTGGGAGTGGGGGCATATCAGGATTCAGCTCTTAGCCCCTGCTGTTTATACTGGTATGGACTACTTTAGCAAACAGGTCACAGCGGACTGCTCAACAAAGTTGCTGTATGCAGATGATGAGGCATTACAGGCAGATTCTGAGAAGGAACTTCGGCAAAGGATAGGGGAATGGATTGCAAAGCTTGAAGGCACATGGGGTGAAACTGAGTACACATAAGAAAGCTGTAATGGCAGCAAAGGAGGAAGTCAAAAAAAGCTGACAATTGAGGCAGAAGGGAAAAATAGTGGAATAAGTTAACAGCTTCAGGTATCTGGCAAGGGTGGTTGAAGAGAAGGGAAGTCTGAATGAGGATGTCAAAGCTAGAATCAGAGGGCTGCAATTACCTGGCACAGAGTATTGGGAGGAGTGTATGATAGACGAATGCAGAAATGTAACTTGCACAAAGAGTGATGTGACCAGTACTACTGTCTGGTACAGAAAACTTGCAGTAAAGGCAGAGAAATTGAGGAAGTGCCTGAGAAGGGTGATAGGATGCAAAATGTGGGACAGATGAAGAAATGAGGGCATCAAAGCAGAAGCCAAGCAAAGAAGGAAAGCCAACACATCTTAGGTCATTTTAACAGCATCTTGATATTTCCTAACCTCCTCAGATACTGGGAAAGCTGTTCTGAGTTTGCTAATGTTCTCCTATGTTTGCCAAAATATTTCATAGTTTTGCAAAGTTTTTCTGTGTTTGCAGAAGTACATTTGTGCACATTTTTCCGCATTTTGGAACATTTCTAAAGACTGCCAAGGATTCCTGATACTTCAGGAGTTCTGTCTTTTGTTGTAAAGCATTTGTTAATGCAATTGAGGTCAAAATCAGTTTGTTTTATATTAAGGGAGTTTTACCTGGATTAAAAGCCACGGTGCTACAGCCGTAGCATTGTTGCCTCACAGCAAGAGGTTCTCCTGCTCAATTCATGGCTGGAGTGCCTTCTGTGTAAAGTTTGCATGTCCTCCCCATGGTCGAGTGGCCTCAGAAAGACATGCATGAATGGACGTGCCTTCGCTGAAGGTTGGGCATCAGGCTGGCAACTCGGCACCATAAAAATCTACTACCAATCATTAGCGGACCAGAGTTCCACTGTGGTGACCTCTAACCGGGAAAAGCCAAAAAGACTTGACCTGGATTGGTTGCCTTTGACTGCATGGTCTCTGGATTACATCTAAAGCCATCTATGGACCTATAGAGCTGATATAATTATTTGTTTTGTACTCTGTCTAACTATCTCAGTGCTATTTAACATTTCTGTACTGCATTTACTGATTTATTTGAATTTACCATTGTTTTTCAGCCTGCACTTGTTAAAGAAACCCATTCTGTTTGTTAGGTTGTTGTAACAGTATCCTGATATTTCTTAATATCCTCAGATACCGGAAATAGTTTTCTGAGTTTTTCAAAGTTCTCCTGAGTTTGCCAAAATATTTCTAAATTTCACAACATTTTTTCTGTTTTTGTAGAATTTTACCTATATTTGTGCACATTTTTCTGTATTTGGGAACATTTCTCAGTACTGCCAAAGATTCCTGATACTACAGGAGTACTGCTCTTTGTTGTAAAGCATTTATTACTGCATTTGAGCTCAAAATCAGTTCATTTTACATTAAGACGGTTTTATTCTGCACTCTGGTGGAGCATAGAGGGCTGACTCAACTCATCTGATTTGGGAACTGATGGTGGAAAGCTTATTGTGTATTTCTCTGATTGGCCTGAGGGCTTAACTATGTAAAAGTCTTTCATTCTGCTGTGTTTGTAAAAGTTATCCTATATTTGCACACATTTTTCTATATTTGGGAACATTTCTTAGGGGTAATATTTTGAATGCCAAGGATTCCTGATATTGCAGGAGTTCTGCATTTTAATATAAAGCATTTGTTATTGCACTTCAGCTAAAAATAGTTAATATTACATTAAGACAATTTTATTCTGCACTCTAATGGGAGCAGAGGGTTGATTCAACCCATCTGAATTGGAAACTGCTGGTGGAAGGCTTATTGTGTGTTTACTTGATTGGCATGAGGGCTTAACAGTGTAAAAGCAGTTATCAGTGCCTTGTTTATATGCAAACCTCTCCAGTATAAAATCCTGAATATGAAATGCTCTCCATAGTTCAGGGGTCTGCAACCTTCACTATCAAAAGAGCCACTTTGGCCCCTCTCCCACCAAATAAAATTCATCAGGAGCCACAAAAACCTTTTTGACCCCCAAAATGAAGATAACACAGTGTATAAAGTTTTATAAATAGTTATTATACTAAATATAAAAGAACTAAGTTTATAAGAGCAATATTTAAAATCTGTCCTTATTTTTGTTCCTTTGATGGGATTGCTCGATCAGTCTCAGAGTGTGTGTGTGAGAGTGTGTGTGAGAGTGTGTGTGCATGTGTGTCTGTGTGTGTGTGTGTGTGTGTGTGTGTGTGTGTGTGTGTGTGTGTGTGTGTGTGTGTGTGTGTGTGTATGTGTGTGTGTGTGTGTGTGTGTGTGTGTGTGTGTGTGTGTGTGTGATATCTCTCAACCTCTTAAAACAAGAAATCCTGTAAAAAGCCATAAATAATGGGCACAAAGGCCCAAAGACTTTTTAAATATTGCTCTTACAAATTTAGACAGTTGATAAAATAACAGATGTTGCATTAGCTTGAATTTTCAGAAGGGTATGAAGTCTGAAACTCAAATGTCTATTTTTTTCTGATTTCAGCCCTCAATGATTTGCCAGAAAACCACAATTTTATGAGAAACAGACCAAAAATATGAGGCAAAAGTCTGGACATTCTGGTAAAATCTGCACAGTTGAGAGGTAACTGTGTGTGTGTGTGTGTGTGTGTGTGTGTGTGTGTGTGTGTGTGTGTGTATACGTATACGTACGTGTGTGTGTGTGTGTGTGTGTGTGTGTGTGTGTGTGTGCGTGTGTGCGTGTGCGTGTGCGTGCACATGTGTGTGTGTGTGTGTTGTGTGGTAGAGTAGCCATTATTTTTCAAAGTTACAGGGAGCCACTGCAGAGGGGTGGAAGAGCCACATGCGGCTCCAGAGCCACAGGTTGCAGACCCCTGCCATAGTTGATCACTGTTCATAAATGCTCAAAGAGCTGCCAGTTTGCACAGGGGGCAGCATCACTGTAGGTCATCCTGTATACTACTAAATGCTCTCAATTAGACTTTTAAGCAAATCACCCTCCTTCCCATCTACTAAGGATCTGGTGTAAAGGATGGGAACTTCCCTGCCATCTCTGTTTGTGGCCTTGTGGATATGGGCATCCTGAGGCAGTGTAGCAACTGCCTCAAGTTCACTGACAACCACTTAATTTTAGAACAAACGTAGTATGTGAGAGATCTAGATATACAATGTCATTAGAGGAAAAGCTCTCACATGCACACATAAAAAAAATGCAAACCGGGTTATCAGTGTTACACCAAAACACTTACTTCTAACACCAAGGAACAAACACATAGAAGACCCACATATGCAGAAATACTCACATGTAATCTACCCAAACTTGCAATACCTACTAAAAGCATCTCTCAGTGTCCCCAGACACACACACTAAAAAAGACAGCACTTCACACAAAACATAACTCTGTAAATCATATTAGCCCCACTTCCAAGCCCATAAGGCAACACACCACATAACCTAACATTCTAGTTATTGGGGATTCCATTGTAAGACATACTGATGTTCTCCTTACCAGGCTAAACAAGGAGAAGATCACAGTGAGCTGTCTGTCCTGAGCCAGGATCCACCAGATCACACATGCACTTAGGTCTTTAAACCACAAGTACCAGTATGACATGGTCATAGTCCATGTGGATGTAAATAACCTAAGATGTACCTCACTGGACTATATGAAGAGAGACATGATGAAGCTCCCTGAATATGTGTCCCAGGTGGGTATGAATCTTCCCTTGAGTAGCATTCTACCTTCACCAATGATGATCCACAGTACCAGCAAAAAATGATTTACTTCAACAATTGACTTAGTTTCTGGTGTTGCAACAAGGGGATCCAGTATTTGTCAGCCTGGGGAGACATGATCAACAAATCACAATGTTTTGCCAGAGATGGTTTGCACTTGCGACCAGTTGGTTTCTGGATATTGGCAAAAACTTTATTTATCCCCGTAGTGTCTTTTTAGGCTGTGCCAGGTTGTTAAACCGTCCAACATACCAAAAATCACTCATGACCACCTAAAGGTGCTATTGTTCAATGCTAGGACTTTAAATAAAAAAAAAATTGCACTCCCTGGAAGCACTCATTACCCTGGAGAATACAGACAAATGTGCAGTCACAGAAACATGGTTCAGAACCATGGAGAGCACCCCAGCTATCAAAGGCTACAATGTCTTTCATACATTTTGATCCCCCTCAGCTCTGGATAAAACAAATGGAGGAGGTGTTTCAGTGTTGATAAAGGACAAGTGCACCACTGGACAGTCCAACAACATAACTTGCTTAGCTGCTTCATTCCCAACTGATCATAAGTGCGATCCCCTATCATAGCCTTGCTAGCAACAGATCCTTTAACATGAGTCTGGAATGGAAAAACACACCTCCTAAGTAAACCTACTGGAATCTCTTAACATTCAGTGCCAAATGGAAACAGATCTCACCACCAAAGCTAAAAGTTTGATTCACTTTATTAAAACACAACAGCAAAGCTTTGGGGAAACCCCCTTCATCAGTGCATATAACTACAATTTAAAATTGGAGCTTTATATACAATACATGACTTCAACATCCAATGGAAACTCTTCCCATTTCCCAGAAAAAAAAATTAAAGACACAGCACTATAAAAAGATATACACATACTTAAAGAGCATTACATCTAATATATAAAACCTCAAACAACTCTTCTTTCATTTTAATTTCATCTGTCTACATTTTAATACAGGTTTTAAACTAACTGAAGCATTCAAACCAGGTTCACAATCAGCTTGTAATTTTAAAATGTACCAATATTCAGCCAATTCTGTGGCATTCAAAATATCAACCCTCTTAAATCAAGAAGAAATATCTGTATCACTCTAAATATGAAAATATGATATGCACCACATTCTTGAATATGCTTAGCCAAAGAATTTGTAGCTATATTTATTCTATTTTCTGATAGCTGTTCTCAAATCCTTTCTTTAAACCTTCTGATACATTTGCCTACATAAAAACTACTACAGGATGTGCAGACATAGATAAACAATATTTTCAGTATTGCAAGTAGCAGCACATTTAAATTTAAATACTTCTTTGGTTCATGATTATTCAAAAGTAGTAACAGAGTCCGCATACTAACAAAACACATAATTATAACATGGAAATGTACCTTTTCTTCTAACTTTCACAGACTCAGAATTATTTCCATGCATTTCCTTATAACATATTCCCTCCTTTAAATTAGAACATTTCTTAAAAGCAAAAATAGGAGTGTTTCTAATCAATTTATTCAACTCAGGTATGGCAGTGAGTATATCTCAGTTACTTCTAATAATGTTAATAACACCATTAGTGTTTACACTATAATGGGTAATATACCTAAGTTTAACATTAGCATTTTTATCTAAAGTAGCTAACACATAATTAGGGGCAAAATCTACCATTTATTTCTGTATTAACATAGGTAGAAGCCTCATTCAGCAAACTTTCATCATAACCTCTTGTTTGTAACTCTCGTTGTAATACATCCATTTGCTGATTACATGACATTGTATCTGTAGTAAGTCTGCTAAGTCTCATAAATTGGCTCTTCAATATTCCCTTAAAAACATATCTGGGGTGCATACTACGACTATGCAAGAAACTATTGGCCTGCATGTCCTTTCTAAAGATATTTGTCAGTATTTGACCATTGCATTTTCTAAGGAGTATATCTAAAAAGCAGATCTCAGTTCTAGAAAATTTTAACTTGAACTTTAAAAAATCAGTTGTAATTTCTAAAACTGAACATAGTCTAATAACTCAGTTTCTTCTCTCTTCCAAATCATAAATATATCATCGACCAAGTGCTTATAGAATAAGACTTTACAGCTATAATTATTTGATGGATCAAATACTTGCATACACTCCCACTGGTAAAGAGTTATGTTTGTGTAATTGCTTGCTACTAAAGTGCCCATGGCCACACCCAATAACTGGTGGCATATTTGTTCACCAACTAAAAAGATATTGCTCATCAATACAACATCCAGTAATGCACAGAGCATTTCAACTTTCCTAGTTGTAAAAGAGGGACTTTGACATAAATATTCTCTCACTGCCTGTGCACTATAGTCATTAGGGTGACTGTAAATAATGAGTTTATATCCATTATTGCAAATACTGATTATCATTCAAAGAATACCAGTGATACAAAACTTTCAAAAACTCATCTGTACCACATATGTAGCTGTGAAGATTTCTCAGTAACAGTTTTAATTCTTCTAAGTAAATTGAGATAGGTTCTGTTACCCCGCCTCTCTTAGAGACAATTGGTCTCATGGGAGGTTGCGATCTATCGTCATGAATTTTGGGTAATCCATATAACACCAGTACTATAGGATGAGCAACATAAAGAAAATTTTATAGCTCATGAGTAATATAATTCAGTAGCTGTAACTCATAAATAACATCAGTTACCCTGCATATTATATTATTTAAAGTACTCCTATTAACCAGTCTAAATGTAGTGGAATCATTCAAAAATTCTAGCATAGATATATTGTATTTTTAAGTGTCCATGATAATGATGGCACCCCCTTTATCCACCTGTCTGATAATGATATCAGTGCTATTTTGCAAGCTTTTCAAAAGTCAAGCTCTTCTTTAGACAAGTTGTAACTTCTAAAATGCCCTGAATTGCTAAAAAGTTCTTACATCTGTCGTGCACATACATTATAAAATGCTGTAATTACTGGGGAACTTACCGGAACAAAAGCGCTTCACCACTTGCGTACCTGTGTACCAGAATCAGAATTTTGGAACATTAATTTAAGATTATGATTTCTTGTAAATAGCTTCAGAACTGTGTGGGCATCAACAACAGAGTCCTTAGTTGTAGGTGTGAATTGTAACCCCCTTTTAAACAAAGAAATATTAGCTGCAGTAAGTTGTAAACTAGTTGTAAACTAGATAATTTCACAATTTCAAAAGTTTCTAAACAAATATTCATCTCTTCACCTTGGACCTGCTGTGATTCTGTGGACCACTCAATCTTGTGCAGATGTTTCTTCTTCCACTTTGATTTCCATTTTTCCTCGCAATTGGTCTCTTCCTTATGGCTTCACCTTCTGCAGAAGATTCAGCCTCAAGGATGTTAAAACCTGGCAAAAATCCTCTTCTTGGTTAGAAGTGGAAGGTGTCACAGAAACAACATTATAATTGGAAGAAATGGACACAGCTGGATCTTTATGCATTAAAGCAGTTTGTAAACCATTTTCGCGTGAAAATTTTGAAATTAAATTACTCTCATCATTATGAGAATTTAACAAGCTTCTTCCAGAGGTGGAGATGGTTGTAGGTAAACTGATGCCATCCAAATCATATATCAAGTTGCCAGTCCCTACTTTAGGGTGCTTCACAACCTTTGGCCATAAAAAAATATTACCATTTTTAAAATCATTTATGTCCCCTGGTTAATTTATGCTTCTTAACTTGTTTAAGACACTGCTCATAAACAGTTAAATAGTCCAACATATCATTATAATGGTAAGAATAATCTTTATTTCATGTCATATTTAATATATTAGTTTGTATTCACGGTCATCCCTAATGACTATGGTGTGCAGGCAGTGAGAGAATATTTATGCCAATATACCTCTTTTACATCTAGGAAATTTGAAATGATTTGTGCATTACTGGATGGTGTATTGATGAGTAATATCTTTTTATTTTGTGAACAACTATATCACCAATTATTCTTATTCTATAAGTGCTTTGTCGATGATATATTTATAATATGGAAGAGCGATGAAACTGAGTTATTGGACTATGGTTTTTAGAAACTATGACAGATTTTTTTGTGATCAAGTTAACATTTTCTAGAATGGACATCTGCCTTTTAGACATAATGCTAAGAAAATATAATGGTCAAATATCGACAAATATTTTTAGAAAGGACGTGCATGCCAATAGTTTCTTGCATAGTCGTAGTATGCATCCCAGATGTGTTTTTAAGAGAATAGTGAAGAGCCAATTTATGAGAGTTAGCAGACTTACTACAGATACAATGTCATGTAATCAGCAAATGGATGCATTATGATGGGAATTTCAAACAAGAGGTTATGATAAAGGTTTGTTGAATGAGGCTTCTAGCTATGTTAACAGAAAAAGAAATGTTAGAGATAAGCCTTATTTTGCCCCAATCATGCATTGGCTACTTTAGATAAAAATTCTAATGTTAAAGTTAGGTATATTACCCATTATAGTATAAACACTAATGGTGTTATTAACATTATTAGAAGTAATGGGGATATACTCATTGCCATACCTGAGTTGAATAAATTGAATAGTTTTGCTTTTAAGAAATGTTCTAACTTAAAGGAGAGAATATGTTATAAGGAAATGCATAGAAATAATTCTGAGTCTGTGAAAGTTAGAAGAAAAGGCACATTTACATGTTATAATTGTGTATTTTGTTAGTATGTAGACTCTGTTACTACTTTTGAATATCAATGAACCAAAAAAGTATTTAAATTTAAATGTTTTGCTACTTTCAATACTGAAAATGTAGTTTATCTAGCTGTCTGCACATCATATAATAGTTTCTATTTAGGCAAATGCAACAGAAGGTTTAAAGAGAGGATTTCAGAATGTCTGTCACAAATTAGAAGACATATATCTACAAATTCTTTGGCTAAGCTTATTTAAGAATGTGGTCCATGTCATGTTTTCAAATTTAGAGTGATACAAATAATTTTTCTTAATTTATGAGGGAGTGATATTTTGAATGCCATGGAAGTGGCTGAATATTGGTGGATTTTAAAATGACAAGCTGATTGTGCACCTGGTTTGAATGCTTCTGGTAATTTAAACCTGCATTAAAATGTAGACATGAAATTAAAATGAAAGAAGTGTCTTTTTGAGTTTTCATATATTTGATGTGATGCTATTTAAGTATGCGTATATGTTTTTACAGTGCTGTGTTTTCGAAATCTTTTTCTGGGAAATGGGAAGAGTTTCTATTGGATGTTGAAGTCATGTGTTGTATATAAAGCTCCAATTTTAAATGTAGTTGTATACACTGATGAAGGGGTTTTCCTGAAAGCTTTGCTGCTGTATTTTAAAAAAGTGACTCAAGATTTTAGTTTTAGGGGTGTGATCAGTGTTTCCGTTTGGTATTGTTTGTTATATTGAATCCATTGATCTCAGTTACTCAGTTCTGGCTATTGAAGTTTGTTTGTTTATCTCATGGCATTCACCCTGACACCATACTTATGAGTGACTTCAACTACCTCTCCATAAACTAGGAGACTTATATGACCCATAATTCACTTGCTGAGAGATTTCTGGACTCCATCAATGCAAACACCCTGGAGCTACTAATTAGCTCTCCAATTAGAGGTACAAATATCCTAGACCGGATACTTAAAAACATTGGGGGATGCTGTTTCCTCCTGTACATTAACTCCTCTCTGGTAAGATCAGGCCACAAAATGCTTTTCTTTAGTATTAAAACTAACCTAGAACCCCCATCAAACTCAAAACCTGTTAAGAACGTTGCTAAGACCAATTACCTTAAATAAGTGACAGCTTGTTAAACTTCAAAGACCCTACAAACCCGAATGACACTGAGGCCTACTCTGTGCTGTACACAAAAACATTGTACAACCAAATTCATAACTGCATAGAGGAAGCAGTACCGGTCTGAGTCAAATCTATGATTACTGGCAATAATAAAATACATTGGTGAACCCCTAGCACAAATAGGCTATTCAACAAAAGGAAAAAAAAATCCTCTCCAAAGCCAAGAAGGAACAGACATAACAATGCAAAAAGACACTCACCAGTATAAACAAACAAATTAGAGAGCTGTTCAAATCTGGTCAAATCTGGCAAAACAAACTACGAGGCAAAGATATCCTCCCAGGTGAAAGATAAGCATGAGGCTTTTTTTTTAATTATGTTTTTAACTTCAGAGGAAACACCCAGCAGTATGCTGAGTTAATCATGAATGGCAACACTTGTACCCAGCCTGAAACTATCGCAAACATGCTAGCTAGCAAACTCAGTTTCAACTTCTCCCTCCCATCACCTCCTATCACATTCAAAGAAATTCCTGCAACCATCCCCCCTACTGGTCATTACAAAGGAACAGGTCTTTACTGTGCTCACTAAAGCCAAAAATGCAGTTTCCATGGGTCCTGACAGCATGCCAGGATGCTTCTTAAATAGATTAAAACAGGATCTATCAGGGTTAGTAGAAACCCTCTTTAACCACAGCCTCTGGCTGGGCTTTGTCCTAGAGGAATAGAGAACAACAACAGTCAACCCTCTGCACAATGAGGGCCTGTTACTAGCGGTGTCCCACAAGGCTCAGAGTTGTGACCCCTCCTGTTTGTTATATACCAGTGGTGCACAATGCCTGGCCCTGGGGCCAAATCTGGCACTCGACACAACACCATCCAGACCCCAGAGAGTAACCAAAAATTAAAAAAAGTGAAAACATGCTATGCCTTACTCCAGTCATACAAACTTTCCAGCACGTGCTTAGTTACCTAATTGACTGCAGTTGCACACACCTCTAATTTTAGCTGCGGAAGTAACTATTCTTTGTTGTTTATAACTTGTAGTCTGTAAACAGTAGTAACTTTCTGCAAAAGTTTGTAATAAGTCATGGCTGCAAGCCAGAATAAAATTAAATGCTAAGTTGATATAGAAAACAGGCAATTCTGTGACTGCTATCTTAAGAACAAATGCCAGTCACCTGTGCCTATTGTTAACTTGTAATGACTTACTATGTTTTGAAATGGGCTGCAAATGCATTAAGAATTTGTGTAGTGGCCCTCCCCACAAAAAGGTTGTGCACCACTGGTATGTACTGTACTTATCTGAAGGGAAGAAGGCCAGTGTTGGGGCCCTCTGGCTCACCACATTGGCTGATGACTGTAGGCTGGGAGCAATCACTGAATCCCCAAATTATGTTAACATTCTATAAATAGGTCTAAAAATGACAGATGACTGGTGCCAAAACCACAGTCTGAGACTAAATGCAAAAATGCATAATTATACCCTTTAGTAAATCAGATGTCCCTGAAAATTATAATATCAATAGCACACCCTAAAAGTAGATGCAGTGGCGAGGGACCTAGGAACAGATAGATAGATAATAGTGCACTTGTAACCTGTTTTACATTGGGGAGACATACAGAAGATTTAGGGTTCGACTTCAAGAACATGTGAAGGATATAAAAAAAAAAACTGGAAAGCCCTTCAGGTGCTCATTTTTCACATCATCATAAATTCTTATGAGTTAAAAGGCTGTGTTTTGGAGAAGGTTGAAGTTTGTTTAGGAGAACATGTTAGTTTAAAAGAAAAATTGCTTAAGAAAGAAACATATTTTATTTTAAAGTATGGTACCTTGGAGGCTTTTGGGCTTAACAAGGAGTGTAATTGGAAATATGTGATTTGATTATATTATTGGTTAACTGGGGGATGATATTGATAATTGTATTAATGGAAATGTGAGTATTTAAACTGATTCTGCTTTGTGTGTTTTACTCTTAGAAGGCGCTTATGCTGAGGCGCTAAGTGTTTTATTAAACTTGGATTTTTTTCTCCTTTAGTGGCCTTTTATTTGTGGTATTTTTATTTTATTTCTTTTGGTGGTATTACTGTTTTTCCATGGCCTCTGATTTTGCTCTTCGTATACCTTATATATTTAGATAAGACCAGAAGGATGGCACTCAGAGAGCTATTGAAGAATACATTTGACCTGCCTATAATAGAGTGGTGAGATCTCATGATGGGGTAACCATCACTTCTGCTTCCCAGAATAATGTTTCTGCTTTTCAGCAAGTTGGTGCAGGTATTGGAACTGTTAAAAATATCTGGGAACAGTTTATGGGGGAGCGGAGCCGTCATTGTGTTAATCTCTTTCAAGATGTGGGCTCCTCCGGTATTACCTGTTTACCAGCTGATGCTTGCAATCTGAAGGACAGATTGGAGCAGTTATTAAGTAAGGAAACCAGTACTCACATTAACATTTTGTATTTGCAACGTTGTTTTGAATTGAACATTACTCCCAGGGGTTTGAGGGCCTCTAAATTACCTACTACACCTTTCGATGAAGGGAAGCCTCATGGTATGGTGTTTCATAAAAGGTGGATAGAAGCAACACATTAATGTTTTTTGGAATTGATCCGTATCTTAATTGATAGAGGCCATCTTAAAAAACAGCAATGTAAGGAAGAAGTTCTTTCGGTGAGTACTGAGTTACAAAAATTAATTTCTTCTTCTAAATTTAATAGCATGTTGAAAGAGATCAATACTAGATTGACTGAATTGGAACAGGAATTAATAGAGCGGAAAAGCCAAAAAATCAATCGAAACATCAAGAATTACAATTTTGATCAGGTGTTTCTATAGAAATGTAAAAATAAAAGGTCCAGTTCTAGGCAAGGGAGGGACAAAAGTTATAACAGCAGTTCTGAATCTGCCTCAGTATCCTTTGTGACTTTTGAAGAGGTGGAAAAATCTTACTATTGAGAGCGGCACTGATGAACATTTTCCAGCTTTGTCTCAGGCTAATAATACTGAGGAATTAGACAGGCATTTTCGGAGTGTTGGACATTCCAGTAACAACAAAGGGACTTCTTACAACTATGGAAAACATGGTCAAGGTGACTGGAGACAGCAGAAGAACTTCGGCAGAACTTTAAAGGACAAAATAATAAAATAAAACATTGGACTTAACAGGTGTGTTTCCTGTAATGACTCTCTTGTGCTTAATATTTCTAACTGTGATATTTCAGATACTGTGTTATCTGTTCAACATCTGGGACTTAAATATATACCCACAGCCTTACCAACACTGTATGTGTTAAAGGGTGAGGCTTTTTTGCTTAGTAGAAAGTTGCATTTGATTGATTATTTTTATAGGAATGATTATATGCAGTTGGGGAATGAAGTTGTGAATTTATGTGAAAGTTCGGATGACTGTTTTTTCTTGTTCTTCAGTAATGGACAATTCAGATGAACAGGAAAATAATGCATATGATAACTTGGATACTAGTGCTATTCAGGCAAAGAGTTACTTTATTCCTCCATTTGCAAATAGTAACATACAAGGATATATTTCTACTATAAATTTTGAAGTAGAACAACTTTATAACACATGTATTAATAACAATTCGGGTATTTGTTATAATTTGAGTAAACAAAAATGATTGGAATTTTGTGAGTTCTGTGACAATAAGAATTTAGTGGTGAAACCTTCTGAAAAGGGGAACCAGACTGTAGTTCTGCATTATACCCAATATTTGGATATTTGTTTCTCTCATCTCAATAATGCAGATATTTATAGAAAATGTGACATTTCTTATTATTTAAAAGCAATTGATGAATATCTACTTTTACTTAATAAGGGGCATCGATTAGGTTATTTTTCATCAAATGATGTCATCAAAAAGTTTAATACAGATAATACTAGGATAGCAGTATTTTATTGTGTCCCTAAAACTCACAAGAGTTTAAAAAATCTTAGTGGAAAACCTATAGTTTCTGCAGAAAAATATTTGTTGAGGCCTATTAGTAATTTATTACATGAATACTTGAAAAAGTATGTTTTGGGTATTCCCTCTTATGTTAGGGATAGCCAAGACTTCTTGAATAAAATTAATAATGTTCTGGTTATGTATGGATGTTAAAAGCCTCTATACGAATAGAAAACAAGATAGGAATTCAGGCTTTGTTTTATTTTTTGGGTGATTCGCCCAGGTCACATTTTCTTTTTGAGTTGGTGACCTTTTGTCTTACTAATAATTTCTTCACATTTAATGGGGAAATTTTTCACCAGCTACAGGAAATGGCCATGGCGGCTGTGTTTGCCCACATGTATGCCAACCTACTTATGGCAAAAGTTGAGATGGACATTATATATCTCCACAGTTTCAATAGGTACTTGAGATTTATTGATAACCTGACTTTTTTGTGTAAGGATCGAGTTGAAGATGCTGGTTCACTTATTAATGATTTGCAAATTAATAACATGGGCTTTAAATTTGATGGAATCCAGTTAGGCCCTCAGGTAAATTTTCTGGATATTAAGCTGAATTGTTTAGAAATGGGTCTATATAACAAGTTTGATCAAGTAAATCAATTTTTATATGGTAATAGTTGTCATCCTGGACATGTATTGTCCATATTACCTTATAATGAGTGCTTGGGAATTCATAGACTGTGTAGCAATGATGAGGCATTTAATAAAGAAATAGTGGCAGCTAAAGAAATGTTTTATAATAGAGGTTAAAATGTGAAAGAGGTTACAGAGGCTAAATTTAAAATAATGGAGTCGAGAGGTTGATATGATAGGTGCAACAATATTTCTAGTTTAAATAATGATGTGGGATGTATTCTCATGGATAGGAATATTGGACCCCTGGATAAGAATAACCGAAGAGAGGTTTATTTTGTTACTACTTTTAATATACTTACTGATAAGATTGTAAAGAGTGTTAAACAATTCTGGCCAATGTTACTCAAGGACAAAGATTTATGTCATTTATTGCCTAAACAGGTTAAAATCTCTTATAAAAGAGCTAGAAATTTAGGGGAGATGGTGGTACACAACAATTTTCCCCCCACAAAATATTATGAATGCAAATATTGCAGTTAAGAAGGGTGCTGTTCCCTGTAATAAATGTTCAGTCTGTAAACATTTAGTTAACTTTTTTCCAGATGTTAACAATGTTAGATTTGTCCTGAGGCATCATTATACTTGTTGCATGGAAGGAATTGTTTATGTGTTTACGTGCACTTGTAACCTGTTTTACATTAGGGAGACATATAGCAGTTTTAGGGTTCGACTTCAAGAACATGTGAGGGATATTAAAAATAAAAAAACTGGAAAGCCCTTTAGGTGTTCATTTTTACACCATCATAATTCCAACCATTATGAGTTAAAAGGCTGTGTTTTGGAGAAGGTTGAAGTTTGTTTAGGAGAACATGTTAGTTTAAAAGAAAAATTACTTAAGAAAGAAACATTTTTTATTTTAAAGTATGGTACCATGGAGCCTTTTGGGCTTAACAAGGCGTGTAATTGGAAATATGTGATTTGATTATATTATTGGTTAACTGGGGGATGATACTGATAATTGTATTAATGAAAATGTAAGTATTTAAACTGATTCTGCTTAGTGTGCTTTACTCTTAGAAGGCATTTATCCAGAGGCACTAAGTGTTTTATTAAACTTGGATTTTTTTTCTCCTTTAGTGGCCTTTTCTTTGCGGTATTTTTATTTTATTTCTTTTGGTGGTATTGCAATTTCATGACTGCTGTCTCAAGTAAAAATGCCAGTCACCTGTACCTATTGTTAACTCGTAATGACTTACTATGTTTTGAGGTGGCCCGTAGATGCGTTAGGAATTCGTGTAGTGGCCCTCCCCACAAAAAGGTTATGCACCATTGGTATATACTGTACTTATCTGAAGGGAAGGCCAATGTTGGGGACCTCTGACTCACCAAGTTGGCTGATGCCTACAGTCATCAGCCAATGTTGGGGCCCTCTGGCTCACAACATTGGCTGATGACTGTAGGCTGGGAGGAATCACTGAATCCCCAAATTATGTTAACATCCTATAAATAGGTCTAAAAATGACAAACAACTGGTGCTAAAACCACGGTCTGAGACTAAATGCTAAACAATACATAATTATACCCTTTAGTAAATCAGATATCCCTGAAAATTATAATATCAATAGCACTCCCCTAAAAATAGATGCAGTGGTGACAGACCTAGGAACACAGATAGATAGATAATAACCTAAACTTTGACCACTAGTTAGCTACAGTAGTGAGGAAATCCTTCTGTGTGACTCAGCTTATAAGTAAAAGCATTGCATCAAGGTCAAAGGAAGTCATTGTGCCATTCTGCTTGGCCCTCATCAGGCTCATAATTGAGTATAATGCTCCTTTCAACATGTACCTAACCAGGCACTTACACCAGCTGGAGTTGCCCCAGAGATATCTCACTAAAAAAATAAACACAACAAACAGCATACTAGTAGTAACCAAAATCGAACTATTAAAAGCAAGTTACCACTTGGTATAACCCACAGCAGGTGCTCAACACTTCCAATAATGATTCATGGTTCATGGTTTTGAAATCACTGAACACAGAATTGCACAGGTTGTAATTCAAAGGGTTATTTAGTTTGAAAGGTTAGGCTAGAATTTTTTTTTTTTAATACTGTGACTCACTTTGTCAGATATTTATGTTTTAATTTGTTTTTTGAGTCTTATCGAATTTTGATTCACATTTTAGTTCTAAACACATTTTTAAGGCTCAAGGAATAAATTTGTAATATTCTTAATATTTTTAATATTTGTTACCACTTGAATTAAATGCATTAATAGCGGTTACCTCACAATGAGGATTTTAAACATTTGATTGCATTTTTTTGGTTTTAAAGTAAGATCCCTTTAAGGAATAAAATTCAGTTTAATTTATGAATGGAGGATAATTAATTAATTGAATGAATGGAAGGAGACCGCGGTGGTGCAGTGGTTAGCATTGTCGTCTCACAGCAAGAGGTTCTCCCGTTGATTCTCGACTGGAACGCCTTCTATCTGGAGTCTGCATGTCCTCCCTGAGGTCGAGTGACGCTAAAGACATGCAGGTAGGTGTGAGCGTGAATGGGTGTTCCTTCGTTGAAGGTTGGGAGTCGGGCTGGCAATTCGGCATCGTAAATAATCCACTGCCAATCATGAGCGGACCGCAGTTCCACTGTGGTGACCCCTAACTGGGAAAAGCCAAAAGACTAATTAAATAAATGGAATCAGGTAGCTTATTTAAAGCAATTTTGCCTGTAATGCAATGGTTCTGAAGAAGTCCCAATAATTAGATGGACGAAAGGGCTTAACCCGTATTTTATACAGCTTGGGATAAATGTTTTTCTGCCTTTAAAATGGAATGGAATCATTATTGGAAGTGTTCAGCACTTGCTGTGGGTTACACCAAGTGGTACCTTGCTCTCACTAAAAAAATACAAAGCTTAAAACACATTTTATGAGGACAGATTAAAGGCCCTATTCCTTTACTCCATCTCATATCATTTATTAAGAGGTGACTTATGCCTGATCTACAAGGCATTCTCTGATCCAGCCCTAATGAAAATGTTACATATTCATAAGAAAAATTATATGAGGGTTATGCATTCCATGAACTTGAACCTTATTTGTGACTCTAACAGAACTTGCTAGAGACACAGATTTGTATCCCAAAAGCTGTCGCATTTATGGAATAAACTTCTCATCTTCATAAAACAAAGCACATCCCTCACTCTGCTCAAAAATAATTTGGATAAATGGATGGTGTGATGCTCCTGCACTGGCCCAGTAATCAAGGAGCCTCAATCCTCACCACTAACACCAGTGAGAGACATGCACATTGGGAGGATGACAAGTACACACACAGTGAAGTACAATTTCCCTTAAGAGCACACAGAGATCACAGTCAGTCTGGGGCTGGTTTCTCCCTCTCTCTCCAGATCCCCGATAAGACTCTCCACTGCACAACTATAGGGTTAAGATCGCAGCTGAGTAGTCAAGCCAAAACCTCTAGCACCCTCTCTGTCAAACCAGTGCTTCATGTTCCTGCTTAAGTAGCTGACACACACACACACTTTGAGATTTGATTTATATACAAACACACAGGCACTCCTGGGGAAGGCTGGCACAGGTTCACTAGTTATGCCCCTTTCTGCCCAGACTATAAGGTAGTAATCACTGCCACAAACCACCCTTTATCAGCTACTTTAAGGCCCTTCCCAAAGGGTGACCAATTCTACTGTGTAATGTTACTATTATCCAAATGGTAAGTGTGACTGACAGCAAGGGTATTTAACAGTGGCCTGTACAGTATCACCAAATACATATGTAAGTACTCTAGGAGCTTAAATATCTCTAAACAAACCAGCCACAATTAAAAGGTTTAAATATATTTAATAATAAATAATAAAAGTACAAGACAATACTGAGTAACTCAACACAGTGACAACAGAGTTCAGAATCACAGGAAATACTTTAAAACAACATTGCAGAACAGTCTCACATAAATACAGAAAACATCTAAACTAATCTTTACTGTATTCCTATCTATCTGTAAGAGAAATATTATACCTAAATCTTAATTACAGGGCCAGGCAAATGCATATGCTGAATGGATGTTTCTAGGTCCAAAGACAAATACAAAATGCACATACTTTCTCTGAGAGATAGTTCTTAAATTACAAACATTTCTGCTAGGTTATCTCAGATTATATCATTCTTGTCACCTCTGCCTTTACTTCCCAAGCTAACAGGAACTTAAAATATAACACCTCTGTGTTAACAATACTTATCTCTTAGAAATTGTGCCTAAAACTGGAAGCCGTAAAACTGCTAAACACCTTTACCTTGGAAACCTGTAATTATTTCTGTTTCTATACAATAGAAATAATTTCTAGCTGCAGACATTCTGTCTCCAAGGATAAACACCATTGTAAACAATTTGACTTATTTTCTTAGAGTTTTGCTCTTTTCCAGTAGGGTGCACTGTGGTTACATTTTTGAAGCTCAGCACATAACATACAGTTTACTTACATTTGTAAGACAAGCATATAAATCATATTACTATTCACAAATGACATAGAATTATTTACAAAATTCTAGCTAGCTGGGCTGGCAGCCCTCACAGATGGGGAACCATAAATTAACATCCAGGGTACTGCCCATGTCCCTTATGGACAGATATAGTCTGTAAAATTACTCAGGGCTCGAACATTGAAAGGCCCACTAATCTGATACTACCCCATCCCATATCTGGGGAATTAAGATATAATATTGTCTTTCCCTAGGTGTTATTGGCTGGCTTGTAAAGACTTTTGCGCCATTAGCCTAGTAATCACCTATGAACCTATGAATATTTATTGATTTATTTATACTTTGTTGCCTGGGTTAGTCCTACTAAGCCAATGGCTTTTTTTCAGGGGAGACCCAAGATAGTATTCATACCAACTAGGGTATAGTTTGGCCAGAGCACCAGGGAGCTCCCTCTACACTTTGGAGGAAAGGAAGTGAAGGGATTTCTGGAGATGCTAGATTTTACCAGAGGGGCTGCTACTGCAGTTTTGTGAATTACAAGATGGAGGAAAGTACAGCAGAGATGGAGAGGAGAGGCAGAAAATGAATGAATAAATTCACGTTTGCTGAAATGTGGTGTAAATGGTAACTATCAGAAGTATGAATTCCTATATGGTGTGCTTAGAGAATACTCAGGTATAAATGTTTTTCTTGGACTACTCTAAAGGTTTGAATACAGATGGATGAAAAAATAGTTTCAGGATGTTTTGCAAGACTCCTATGGTAGTAAATGTTGGATACACCTTTACTTTCCACAGCATTATCCTGCTCCTATATTAGTGTGCCTGCTACCTATTGTGAAGCCCATCTTGTGCAGATCTTTGAGCAAAACTTGGCACAGAGCCACAGGGACTACTGCTGATTCCCATTCTAAGTTCAACACTTCAAGATATTAGTCTGCATGCTCTAACACTTTGCCATCAGCAACATGATTCAGCTTGACAGTGCTGCACTTAAAGAGTGAAAAAAAAGAGAAAATCAAATAATGCCTGTTTTAGGTTGCACTACGTTTATATGTTTCTCTTACTTTTGTCAACAGGTGATCTTGATTTGTGAATAATTTTTACGCAATTAATTCTGTTGTTTAATGTATGCCTGCTCCACAGTGCATGCAAGTGCACTGTCCTTTGTATGACTTGCACGTTTGTCTTGTCAATGCACATAGTGCAAGTATGAGACAATACAGGGGTGCAATCATCCTGACGTGAAGTTGCAGGAACGTTTGATTGATAATCCAGTCATGTACAACAGAGAATGTCTATGTCATTCCATAATGTAAAATGTCAATGCTCCTCACAGTAACACAATGTGCATGAAGACAGTATCTGAGTTTTAGTAGAGAAGTATGTTATTATATGTGACAATCATAGTGATGCTGCATTGTCCTGTGCACACATATGCATTTGTTGTACAACCTGTGATGCATAGTAACATCTGATCCAAACAGTGGATTTTAAAAACGTCCAAATGTCTTATTTCACATTGTTAATGTCAGTCTTCTCCAATGGTGTTTATTGATAATGTAGTGCTCTCTAGATTGTGTAACTAGGTACGTAGGAGGTTCATTGCTCTACATGGGCATGTTTATGTGTGAGTGCATGTAACACTTGGTGCTGTATGCATTCCCCCTGAGAAGAATGCATTTAACTCTTCACATAGCTCTGTTATACCACTTTTTACTGAAACATCCTCTATTAAATGCACTGATGAGGTCATCCTGACAAACATGCACATTCTACCCTTTAATAGTCTGCCTTCTCCTGTAGTGCTTACAGTTAATACAATGCTGTATAGACTCTGTACCTAGACAGATATGAGGTTCAAAGTTAAACATGGAAAATGTGTGTGTGAGACTGTGTGTAACACTTGGTGCTGTATTCACTTCCTCTGAGAAGAATACATTTAACTGTTCACACAGCTCTCTTATCCCAATTTTTATTGAAACATCCTATATGAAACAAACTGATGAGGTCATCCTGACAAAAGTGCATTGTCTACCCATAAAGGTCAAACTTCTCATGTGGTACTTGCAACTAATGCAGTACTCCCTAGAAAGGTAAGAGGTTCAGTGCCGAACATGGGGGCTATGTGTGTGTGTGTGTGTGTGTGTGTGTGTGTGTGTGTGTGTGTGTGTGTGTGTGTGTGAGTGTTTAACACTTATTGCTGTAAAAACGTCCTCTGAGAAGAATACGTTTGACTCTTCACACAGCTGCGTTATCCCACTTTTTACTGAAACATCCTCTATGAAACACACTGATTAGGCCATGCTGACAAAAGTGCATTATCTACCCTTAAAAGTCAAACTTCTTCTGTGGTGCTTACAACTAATACTGCACTTTCTACATTGTGTAATTAGATAGGCAGGAAGTTTGATGCTCAGAATAAGAAATTTGTGTGTGAAATGCTTGGTGCCATATCCAGTTCCCCTAAAGAGAATGCATTTAAATGTGCACCCAGCTCCCCTATCCCACTTTTTACTGAAACACACCGATAAGATCATCCTAACAAAAGTGCATCCTCTCCCCTTAAGAGTCAGACTTCCTCTGAGGTGCTTTAAATTAATACAGTATTTTTTACATTGTGTAAGTAGATGGGAAGGAGATTCATTACTCTTTAAGGGGAATTTCTGGGGTGTTTACAGTTAGGTGAACATGTGCGCAATTAACTTCTACTCTGCATAAGTATTTTAAACTGCTAGATGACTCCACCATCACCTAATCTCACCTTTCACAACCACGACTTCTTTGCCATGCAAGGGTATAACTAGGCACACTCTTTGTACTCTACTGAATACAAATTTCTATGCATTATTTAGAGAAACCATGGCAATTTTAGGCCATACTCTGTCCATAACTGTCTAAATTAATGTTTCAAATAAGAGTCTCATAGATTGAAAAAAATATCTATTTCATGTTTTTAGAGGGGAAAGTAATGCAAATATTTAGGTGGTGGGGGAGGACTATTCCATTTTTCGAATTATAGGTCTTTTATGGGGCAGCAATAAGAGCACACAATTACAAAACTATATTCTTTGCCTATACCCCTGCAACACACTGACTGAGGTCTTTTTTTTCATAAGTGAACTGTCACAAATTAAATGGCAGACTTCTGCTGTGGTAGATAGATAGGAGGTTTGAATACAGTAGTGCTTAATTTCTACAAGTGTGTGTGTGTGTGTGTGTGTGTGTGTGTGTGTGTGTGTGTGTGTGTGTGTGTGTGTGTGTGTGTGCGTGTGTGGTGTGTGTGTGTGAATGTGTGTGTGTCTGCTTCAGGAATGGTTTACACACATTGGCACCTTTTACAACCCCAGATGACTGTAAATGTCATATTACCAGATACATCTCCTTGGCAATACACTGCTGATGTCATCCCTGCATAGTTGCTGTATGTCTCACTTGTAGTCAGTATTCTCCTGTGGCACTGGCTGCTGATAATGTGATATCTAGATGGTGTAAGTGGATAGGTAGGTGGTTTTAGTCCATCACTGCTTACATAGTATGACTGTGATTACTGTCATGTACTGTTGGTCACCTCTGAACCACCTTTATGTATACTTCTACTTATGAGATGGATTTACAGTGACACATTGTTACAATAGCAAATCCTAGCATCCCCAGGGAAAATAACCTTTTGGCCACACTGTGATTACACAATGCTTCCACAACTACAGCATCTCACATTTGGAGTGTGAATTTTCCTGTGTTGTGTGACTTTGGTACTGTGCCTTTGTACAGTGTGTAACTACGTATATAGGATGTTTGAGGTCAGCTGTGAGTGTGTCTTTCATCTTCATGCTGTGTATACTATTCTTCAAATACCTATACAATGTGTAGCTGTACAGTGTTATTGTGCACTTGAACCACATTTTAGCATAAAGATCCAGCTAATTAACATGATAATGTCATCCATTAACTCTGCACTGTCTCTTTTGTACCTCAGCATGCCTTGTTGCTCTGTGCTCTTGGGTAGTTAATTCAAATCCAGCCATTACTGCTTAGACTTCATTGTGCTAGTCTGATTGTGATTGTCCATGTTGCTAGCACTGCTGTCAAAAATATATTTGCTGTGTACATGTATAGATGTTGATTCCTCTTACAAAAAGCCATGCTAATTTGTGGTAAAGCAATGGTTTTATTCAGAGTAATGATGGCACATGATTACATAGCGTACATAACGTATATAGGAAACATTATCCTCTGACACGAGGGAATGAGATGACATTCTGTATGTTGTTGCCTTAGTACAGCAATTACAGGCACACATATCCTTTGCAGCAATAGCATAATGTAATGTAATGTCTTCACATACTGACATATCTCACAACTGTAGTGACAGTTCTGCCATGGTGCATTCATCCTGTACAATAGCATTAATTTTTGTTGTCAAATGCTCATACGTTCAACATTCACATTCAGTGCCTGTTAGCATTGTTGTGCCTTATACTGTAATGCATGAATGGCATCCCCCACAGTTATAATGTGTCCATTTATAGTGGGAGAGGCCTCCACCATCTCTTTTACATCTAATGTAATAAGTTAGCATAAGTGGAGTGTCAGAGTTGTGTTAGGACATCCACTGTGGCACACCTGGTTCATCCACATGTCATTAGTCTGTAGAGTCACATAGCTTGCTGTTTAATTCCTAAAAGGGCAGCCTTATATGAATGTACTCACAATACATAAACATCATTATTTCTTGTTATCCTTATCCATTTTTTTATGTTGGACAGTGATATATCATCACAAGTTGTGATTGCATGGTAGTGAAATGGTTATTTGGGACATATGTTGTGAATGTTCATGTGAGAATTGCATTAGTACTGGCTTGTATGACATACCTACACAGATAGACTGTGGTTCAATTCTGGGGCAGTGTGTGTACTACATGATGGAAACACCTTCCTTGTCAAAGAAGCATTGAGACTGCACTGTTCACTGTTGTCTGGAAAGTAGGATGTGTAGCTCCTTCCCAGCATTCTGACTAAATCTGATTGTTCATATTATATTTGTAACTCCTTTTTTAATGCAGACATTCAATGCAGTTATTTGTGATAGCCTCCATTGCTATCTGAGGAGAGAGCCTTTTATAATAGGCAGGGGTTTGAATCTGGTAACATGCGTATGTCAGGCAATAGTGTCTTACACATAGGCAATAGTTATGCCAATCTCAAAAGGCCACCTTTTTCAGGCATTGTCCTGTAAGATAGGGCATCCGTACACAGTGTGATAGGAAATAGCTGTAAGCCTTTAAGGGTGTTCTTCATGACATGACCGATATGTGTATTTCTGTGGTGTATATATTTGTTATGCATCTCTCTGATCTGTCCTGGCATGTATTTGAAAATGGCATGATGCAAATGTTTATTATTATTATCATGTCATTCATTGCTCATATGCATTACCTATTCCCAAGAAAATTACGCTCTGTATTGCATGTCTTTAAATAAATATTTCTTTATTTCTACAACTGTTTTTGTCACACTGTACTGTTTAACGGCAGATGAGGCATTCCATAAACATTTCTTATTATATAGTATGCTGCCAGACCATCAAAAGCTGTGATTGGTCCTCTGTTACAACACTTTCTTGTGTGTTGCTGTTTTTGAATTGCTGATATCTTACTGTTCCCTGTAATTCCACGTGAGTATGCCCAGTATAATGATGTCTGAGATGTTTGCAAATCAGCAATGGAAAACTTGAACTCATGACATGTCATTCGATCTGTGTTGCCATTTGTTACTTATGTATGTTATGTATCATTAGATTACCATTTAGCATTTACAGGACTATACAACACTTACTTGTTTATTACATGTTCATAGGTGATAAACTTCTTTCCTAAGGGTGCCACTGTCATTTCTTTGCAAAAACATGTCCATTTCTGATGTACCTGATTTTATGGCTGTAAGGTCCATTTGGTCTTGTGTATACATGTTGAGGTGGAGAATACAGCAGTGATGTTGGCTTGCATGCATAAAGTCCCTGTATATACATCTCATATGCAATAAGTACAGTTTGTGCATTCATCCTATAATGTACCTTCTGTCATTGCTATCATAACAACTCAGCATATAATTAACATGTATATCAGATTTTTACTTCCCTTTGTTACATTGCAGCTTTATATCCCCATCACATCCTTTGCTAGCATGTCCATGTTTTATTTATGTGCATTGCTGTGGTATTGTCATTGACATGACTTATCATTACATCAGTATTGCAAGATTTATGTCAGAAAGGCTTCTTAGACACTTCACATTTGCCTGCAGTATATGAGTACACTTTACACATGTCCCCTTCCACATTAATTAATTATGCAGTGTAACACAGTACTTATTTGTTTACAGTTCCCCTATTTCACTTCCCTTCCATCAGTATTCTTTCACTGTACTTGCCCTTCATATTTTTGGGCTACAGTGTGTGCTCGTATCTGATCTTTGACTGTATGCTAGCCATTTTCTTTGCATTATGTGCTTTCAGGCACCTTTCCGTGGCCATGAACACTATTGCTGGCCACAAAAAGATGCTTGCAATTGCGTAGGCATGATGCGTAGCATGCATGTTCAATTAATGCTGCTGCTCATTACGCCAACAGGCTTACATTGTGTAGGCTTAGCGGGGCCCTACACGATTGTTAAAGAATCCCAGGGATTGTTTTTTTGGATTGCCAAAAGAATACAGACTTTTGGGAAAAGGTTAAAATGAATATAGATTAGAAGGGTTTAAATATATAAATGTGAATATGATATTATATGGAAAGTATGATAAGGTAAATATGATATGAGATAAAGTGCTGTTTGTGACAATATGGGTGCTGTGGAAAAAAAAAAGACATGAGGATTTGGTATATTAACAAGAAAATGGAAGAGAATGATGTATTAGCTGAAATAATAAAGCACCCATGCTCTTTTCAATACGTGCCATGGGATCTTTTACATCCACCTGAGCTCCCTCCAGCTTAGGCAAATGGGGCCTTAGTTTAATGTCTCTTTGAAAGGTTGGATGTTTATTTGTTTTAAAGCGTTGATGACATCTATCATGTTTTAGTCAATGAAATCAACTTTGCTGGTAGGATGTGACAGTTAAGGGTAAGGACCCTGGAACGTGTTTTCAGATGTCATTCAAAAGTTACAGTTTCAGGAAAGCCCAAGAACATATGAACTTCTAGTTATTAAACAGCTGTTTTGAAGATGCAGTATTTTCAGACGCAGAGATGGTTAACTTTCAGCAGTTCTGGGCATTTAATTTTAAAGTGGTGATGTAGGTAAACGCTATGCCTGATAGGCCCAGTCCCACAGTTACACAAACTAAAAATAAACCATGCAGATTCAGTAGTTTCATCAGCTGGCATTGACTGATTAACACTTACACAGGAATCCATTAAAAATACAATCGACTATCCCTTTTACCACTTCAGGACTGGCCTAGCTGACCAAGGGGAAGAGGTTTGCTGATTAAGTTTATTGATGATATCAGTAGGGAGTGGCTTTTTTAGCTTGACTTTAATCCCAAGGGATGTTACTTTCTTGAACTCTGAGAATGCTCTTTTGAAAGGAAAAAAGCACTGAACAGCTTTGATGCCAGACATTGGCATAGATGCATTGCTACTCAAGTGTTTCAAATGTATCTTCTTTTAAGATACGAAATGTGGTGGAAATTAATTTATTCTGAGTCAAAACAGACATTTATAACAGTCTATTCAGTATATTCAGAACATAACTGTGTGTCTATGTACAAGATGTATTGAGGATTAAATATGGGACAGAGAAGGGAGTCAAACTGTATATAAACAGCTATCTAATAGGAAACCAATATGTATTTACATTATGGTTTAACCAGCAGCTTAGATACCTGCAAATGTGTACTTAATACATAGCAGTGCGATGAAATCAACATGACAGTTTCACTGCACATCAGGAGAAGCATTGTTGAAAATTCAGCATATTCTGCTGCTTAATGGTGTATGACATGAATAAGAATGCAATGAGCCAAACATCTGAAAATAATTCCGTACACTCTATAAGAAATACCCTGCCACACTTTCTGTTTGCTGCAGCTGTGTGATACATTTTCTGATATAGGTTTTGCTTTGTTTACTCCTTATCTGTCACTTGGGAAATCAGACAAACATTTGAATAATGGTTGCAGCTAAAGAAATAAGTGTTGGTTTATGTCCGTATCGTAGTCCTTATTTTCCTGGAGTATACATACATATGCAGCTACCTGAATCTTTTTCTGAGTGTAGTACTTCAGTGGAGAGAAGAAACATCACTAATGTAGCATGTCTGGCTTTCAGCAAGTCTTTAACACTGGGCATCATGAAAGACTGGTGCATAAGGAACATGGAGAGATTAGATAGGAAACTGACTGTAGACAGAAAGTGGCAGTTAATGGCAACTGTCTGGGAAAAGTGTCATGGCTGTAAGGGAGTAGGGCTCAGAAATACGGTCATGTTTTTTTTTATGCTGACACTGGACAGCAACATGAGCTATTTGATGACCATACTGGGGGCTGTCCAGTGGTAAGGGTTTAATGAGGAACATATTCCACTAGCAGTTCATAGAAATATGACTTACAATGAGGCTAACTGAGATTTAGAAGAATAGAGCTTTGACTATGACTCAGACAATCCAGGTCTGATTAGGGGAACTGGGAGTGAGAGGCCACAGTCAGTTCATGCATATCCAGGTGAAGGAGCCAGTGAACATACTGCCCCAGGAGTATCACCTGGGGTAAGATCCAGCACTGTGCTCCAGTGGAGAGGGCCTCAGAGACACAAGCCGGACCATGGTGTATATATTCTTCAGCTAGCAAATGTGCTGAAATGTAAATCTTCAAACTGCTAAGCATAGCCAGGCATTGCTGGATGACAGCAAGAAGGCTGTTAGGAGTACAATAAAAGCTCCTAGTTTGTCACATAATGATGGCATCTATCATTGGCTCTTGCCTGTGCTATCTGATGTCTGTGAATGCAACAAGCATGGTATGATGAATCAAAGAATGAATGAACCAAAACGAGCTATGGCTGGTTGGTTACAGTGGTAGATGT
The DNA here is from genome assembly GCF_019279795.1 of Protopterus annectens. Taxonomy (NCBI): domain Eukaryota; kingdom Metazoa; phylum Chordata; order Ceratodontiformes; family Protopteridae; genus Protopterus; species Protopterus annectens. Next base: position 561,535,651 of record NC_056746.1, read on the forward strand.
GGGGGAAAAAATGATTAGAAAAGTGTGAAACTTCAGCAAAGCTTAAATGCTAAGGGGGTGGCCCTTAGAAAATCAGAGGAGGAAACATATCCTGAAGTAATAATAATTCCACCACCAGATGAATCATGCTGAACAGTATCAAATGACAGTAGTTAAGGCCAACAGCAAGTCCAGGTGCATAGCTTAGACACTGGAGTCAGTGTCCTATTGCATAGAGCACTAGTGAGCTCACATGTGGAATATCATGTCCAGCTCTGGAGCTATGTAGAGGAAAGGAACATATATTACACAACAGAGTGGTAAAAAAAGTAAGAAGAGTAAGCTGGGGACTAAGGCATGATGCTAGATATGGGCACTAATTCATAGTTTTTGGCATAGGCAGACAAAGAAAGAGAGAAGAGCCATGAAGATATTATATAAACTTATTACATTTGAGGAAGAGAGATGTGGGAAGGGGACAAGGCACTTAAAAAATACACAGTTGACAGCTGGAAAGGGAAATACAACAAAAGCATTTTCATTAATAGTTTCTATTATTCGCTAGGTCAATGATCACTCATTCAATACACAGACGACTCGACTATTATATGCTCCAACGATTCCATATCTGATCTACAGCAAATAACTCAATTGGCCTGTACCTGGATGTCTAATAATCACCTATGAGACCTGGATGTCTAATAATCACCTATCCCTTAACCCATGCAAAAACAAGCTCATGCTATTCATTCCTAGGAAGACAACCCCTTTAAACAAAGCCAAATTTACTATACTTTCTCAAAGTAACACAGCAATTGTGGTTGTTACCCACACAAAAATATTAGGAGTAATTATAGACAAACACCTGAAATTTGACTTACACATACATCATAGCATCCGCAAAACTCACCAAAAGCTGGGAATCCTCTATAGGCATAAAAACTTCCTTAGGCCCTCACTACCTCTCCAACTTGCAACTAACAATTATTTTATTTTTATTTATTTATTTTACATTTGTTGACCAGTCTAGTCTAACTGGATATATGTCCATTTTCAGTAGAGACCCAGGGAGATAAGCTCCGAGGAAACAAACAAAATCACATATACAAAAATTATTGTATACAATGAACATTGCAGGTGCAGTACAGAGAATAATCAAATTGTACACAAAATAATCTTTAATCCGTCAGACTGTCCTGCTCTTAGCTCGATATTTAGTTTCTACCATCCTAGGAGAACTCTCAGTCTTGAGAATCAGCACCTTTTGCTGGTACAAAAATCAAACCTGCCAGCTGGCCAGCTTCTATACTCTTGTTTGGTAGCCAAAACATGGAATGCCCTACCACTGACCATCAGTTCTACTCAAAATTCTGCTGCATTTCACTGAATGTAAGTACTGTTGGGCAAATTAAATGTATATGCCCTTTTCCCCACTGTAGTGTGATTCTGGAGTTAGTATATATAGTTAGGGGGCTGTGGGGGGCACAACCCCCCACATTGGGGGCTGTGGAGGGCATTGCCCCTGACCTACTTTTGGATTTATATTGTTAGCTTTCAGTGAAATGAGATTCATAAATATAAAAGCTAAGTAGGTGGGGGACTATGCCCCCCACACCACCCAATGTGGGAGGCTGTGCCCACCAACTATATATACTAACTCCAGGGTCACACTACAGTGGAGAAAAGGGCATATACATTTTATTTGCCCAACAGTACTTACAATCAGTGAAATGTGATTCAGTGAAATGAGGTTTCAGTGATTTTTTAAGGGTGAATTGAAATTCAGTGAAATTAATTTTCAGTGAATCAAAGTAGACCCATCTATATATATATATATATATATATATATATATATATATATATATATATATATATATATATAGTGAGGATATAGTGAGGATATCATTACCTCAGGCATTGGGCACTGAAGCCATTGCAATCATTTTCACAATTACTTAAAGTGGGGAGTGTGATACTGCTAATCACATGTGCTCCTATCAAGATCTTGCCGGAACACTAGTTCTGCCAACTGATCCCCATGATAATGCTCAAACTATGTTAAATGACAGCTGTAGCTGTTTAAAGAAAAAACAGAGATGCTATTCTTGTAACAATTTTTAATGTGTGCTTCACAAGGATCATTTCTAGGGTGGTGGCTTCTTATGATGTACGTAAAAGTAATAGATTAGCTTTTGTCCATTTCCCAGTGATGCAAGGCTTTGCATTTAAAGATCTTATTGGGAAATAGTTTGTAAGGACTGGCAGAAGGAAATGAGTCTGTTATGATAGTTCTTGCAACAGAACTTGATTCTGTAAGATAAAAAAAATAAAAACGCTGTTTTCTCCATATAAGTTCTAATAATTATTTTATTTCAAGCTAATTTACTGTAGATTTGTACACTTTTTTACTGCAGTGCTTTCTGTACTATTGACTACCACTAAATTTAAACACCTGGGTGTTCTGGATAGGCCAGGAGCTTCAGTAATTCTATGGATGGATTAACAATGAGAAGATGTAGATGTGGAGTCTGTTGTTTGGGGTGACAATCAACTAAAAAGGAAGCAAAAATGAATGGGGTCACAGCAACTTTTACTGTGATTGAATACATCAGACACCCATGTGACCACCTCCTTATTCCCCTGTTCCCTAGTGCCCCCAGTAACACTACCTATACTAGTTCTTGAATCCAGGCTTCATGACTCAGTTCTATTGTTGTGTGATGTTTTGAAGGTATATTATTACCATTTAATTAACTTTTAATATTGGCATGTATAATCATCACTCACCCGCATATGCCGCATCTTGATTCTAAAATGAACCTAATAATGTGAGCATTACAGAATTGTATGGGTTACAGACAACTTGTTGAAAGTTTCACTTGTATAGCTGATCAAAAATAAGCTAAAAGAACAAAATATTTTTTTTGTTCAGTGTGAGATCATGGTACAGTGGGAATCAGGGACTTCACCCTTTCACCACTGTAGTGTGATATTTTACATTTGATGCTTTAGATTTGGACAAGTTTTGTTCAAACAGTTGCCTTTTGATATAGTGAACTGCCATTATATGGATAAACAGCCTCATAAGGGCTAAATATATATATATATATATATATATATATATATATATATATATATATATATATATATATGTATATGAGTATACTAAATTTAATCGAAATACCCAAATGTAGATGTCACTAACGTCAACAACAAAAGATTGAAATAAAAAACGTTGACACGCCACTATACATGCACAGAAGAATACCCTCTAAGTATGCCTGTGAAAAAGAAGAAAAAATAAAAAAATAAAAAATAAAAAGTTAAAAGCATTGTTTTTTTTGCAGGAAGCAAGACCCCCTTGCAATCCCACATGCCCTTTTAATTTTATATTCTAACTCCAAGATCACACAATACGGCTGAAATGGCATCTTCCCCAACCCCTGTAATGTAGCAGTCTTGCACACGTCGACTATCTCTTTAATTGACCAAACTGAGTCAACTAAACAGATATCAGCTTTAATCACACACACACACACACACACACACACACACACACACACACACACACACACACACACACATATATATATATATATATATATATATATATATATATATATATATATATAGTGAGGATATCATTACCTCAGGCATTGGGCACTGAAGCCATTGCAATCATTTTCACAATTACTTAAAGTGGGGAGTCTGATACTGCTAATCACATGTGCTCCTATCAAGATCTTGCCGGAACACTAGTTCTGCCAACTGATCCCCATGATAATGCTCAAACTATGTTAAATGACAGCTGTAGCTGTTTAAAGAAAAAACAGAGATGCTATTCTTGTAACAATTTTTAATGTGTGCTTCACAAGGATCATTTCTAGGGTGGTGGCTTCTTATGATATACGTAAAAGTAATAGATTAGCTTTTGTCCATTTCCCAGTGATGCAAGGCTTTGCATTTAAAGATCTTATTGGGAAATAGTTTGTAAGGACTGGCAGAAGGAAATGAGTCTGTTATGATAGTTCTTGCAACAGAACTTGATTCGGTAAGATAAAAAAAATAAAAACGCTGTTTTCTCCATATAAGTTCTAATAATTATTTTATTTCAAGCTAATTTGCTGTAGATTTGTACACTTTTTTACTGCAGTGCTTTCTGTACTATTGACTACCACTAAATTTAAACACCTGGGTGTTCTGGATAGGCCAGGAGCTTCAGTAATTCTATGGATGGATTAACAATGAGAAGATGTAGATGTGGAGTCTGTTGTTTGGGGTGACAATCAACTAAAAAGGAAGCAAAAAGGAATGGGGTCTCAGCAATTTTTACTGTGATTGAATACATCAGACACCCATGTGACCACCTCCTTATTCCCCTGTTCCCTAGTGCCCCCAGTAACACTACCTATACTAGTTCTTGAATCCAGGCTTCATGACTCAGTTCTATTGTTGTGTGATGTTTTGAAGGTATATTATTACCATTTAATTAACTTTTAATATTGGCATGTATAATCATCACTCACCCACATATGCCGCATCTTGATTCTAAAATGAACCTAATAATGTGAGCATTACAGAATTGTATGGGTTACAGACAACTGGTTGAAAGTTTCACTTGTATAGCTGATCAAAAATAAGCTAAAAAAACAAAATATTTTTTTGTTCAGTGTGAGATCATGGTACAGTGGGAATCAGGGACTTCACCCTTTCACCACTGTAGTGTGATGTTTTACATTTGATGCTTTAGATTTGGACAAGTTTTGTTCAAACAGTTGCTTTTTGATATAGTGAACTGCCATTATATGGATAAACAGCCTCATAAGGGCTAAATATATATATATATATATATATATATATATATATATATATATGTATGTATATATGAGTATACTAAATTTAATCGAAATACCCAAATGTAACCCAATACTAACGTCAACAACAAAAGATTGAAATAAAAAACGTTGACACGCCACTATACATGCACAGAAGAATACCCTCTAAGTATGCCTGTGAAAAAGAAGAAAAAATAAAAAATAAAAAGTTAAAAGCATTGTTTTTTTTGCAGGAAGCAAGACCCCCTTGCAACCCCACATGCCCTTCTAATTTTATATTCTAACTCCAAGATCACACAATACGGGTGAAATGGCATCTTCCCCAACCCCTGTAATGTAACAGTCTTGCACACATCGACTATCTCTTTAGTTGACCAAACTGAGTCAACTAAACAGATATCAGCTTTAATGGCACACACACATGCACACACACACACACACACACACACACACACACACACACACACATATATATATATATATATTCACAACCCGTTTTTCCAACCTTTACACACACACACACACACACACACACACACACACACACACACACACACACACACACACACACACACACACACACACACACACACACACACACACACACACACACACACACACACATATATGTATCTATATACATTTTTTGTGTTTTGTTCATTTTTGTGGGCATTAAAACTATTTTTTGGTATTTTGTGTGTCAGTGTGCTGTGCTTTTGAGATATTATACATTTACATATATGTATATGGACCTATTTCTAAATTTTGAAGTTTCAAAACTTCAAATTTCTTATAGTCAAGACCATAAGACCGAAGATTTGAAACTCCAAAATGTAAATAAAAAAAAATGAAAACAAAAAATCTTTTTTTTATGTTTTTGCAGGGGGGCAAGCCCCCTGCACCCCCACACCCCCTGTTCATTAAATATACCAACTCCAAGATCACACTACAGTGACAAAAATGGTAAATATACTGTTTCACACTGTACGGCAATCTCCATTTAAATGGTTCGAAGTTTCAAAACTTTGATCTTATGGTCTCGACCATAAGAAATTCAAAGTTTTGAAACTTTGAAATTTAGAAGTAGACCCATGTATATATGGGTCTACTTTCATTCACTTAAAACTCATTTCACTGAATTTCAGTTCAGCCTCAAAAAAATTGTTGAAAGCTCAAATCACTGAAAACTCATTTCACTGAATCACATTTCATTGAATGTAAGCACTGTTGGGCAAATAAAGCATATATGCCCTTTCCCCCACTGTAGTCTGATCCTGGAGTTAGTATATATACTTAGGGGGGGTGTGGGGGGCACATTGGGGGATGTGGGTGGGGTAGCCTCCCCCACCTAATTAGCTTTTATATTTATGAATCTCATTTCACTGAAAGCTAACAATAAACCAAACGTAGGTGGGGGGCTATGCCTCCTACACCCAAATGTGGGGGTTGTTAGCAGTATTGAAGCACTAACGTAGTTGTCCATGGTTATTTGTGAAACTGGAACTTATACTGTCCATGTTGAGCACAATGCAAAAGTGTCTTTTGTCTTCTCTGCTAAAGTACAGTGCTTGCTGGATGTGTATGCATGCACCAACATTCGTGTTTCAGCAAAGAGTCTGGCACACAAATTGCAATCCAGAGAACTATTCTGTCTTTACTAGGAGATGAGTGATTCCGAGGTAGAACCATAACCTTCCCCTTGAAAAGGAGTCATTATGTTGCAGCTTTTTGCCCTCTCACCAGTTAGCCTTTTGGGTCTTGGGATGCTAATGGAAATGGTTCACTTGTGGAATAACCGGACATTCCCTTTTGTTAGCGTTAGTTTGTTTACTTAAATTCCCCTGCCTAATGACTGATTTGTCTAACTGTGTGAAATGCAGAAGCTGTGTAGACTGTTGCAAGATGTGTCAGGAGGTCACTCAGAGGAGAGCCGAGTAGAAAAAGAGGTTTGCACGTAGGAGGGTTGAACTGATCAGCTCTTGTGTGGCAGCAAGTTATGAATAACAAAGATTCCAAGTATTTTTTAGGAGTCATTCTTTTGGTTTTAGTCCCAGACACACACTCGTGAGTAGGTGCAGCAAGAGCTTCTACTCAAAAGGGAATATGGCTGATATTCACAGTTCTGCCCTTAATCTATTTCAGATATATTAATCTCATTTATGCCATTTATAAGGAATATTAAATGTGTTAAGAAGTGCAGTCTTAAGTATTAGCGACTTATATTTAGTAATCCAGTGCTGTAGTGTCTGTGTCTGTACTAAAAAGTGATTTTATGTGTTTCATTTGGTCACACATTAGCAGAAGCCTGATATCGTGGTTTAATTACTACTTGTGTTGCTGATGGCCAGAAAGATTTTATATGAGCATTGTTGATTCAGGTATGATATCTACCACCTTTTCAAATGGTTTATGCAAAGACATAACCTGTTAATGTTTTCTTTAGTGACTTATGCGAGCATGTTCATTTTTTTTTGCAGATGTAATGCATGCTACTTCTACACTAAACACTAAAGATGACACTAGGTGCTTCATAAGTTTGCTTGTGTGCACATTTTCAATGATGAGTTAAACTGGACAGCGTTTTTCTTTATTCATTTGTACTCAGACAGGAAGACTTATTTGGGCAGCATCCAAGATGTTTTGCAGTGCCTGGTGTTAAACACTTCATCTTGTTGAATCTAAGTGACTACCTTGACAGTTTCCTCAGGGGAAACATACTGCTGATTGTGGTACTTGACTTACTGCAATAAACATTATTGATTTATTCTGTTCCTGTTAAAAAGAGTCACACAGTTTGACAGAGTATACCAAGGACTGTAAATCTGAACCAGTGTAGTTTCTTTAAACATGTAAACAAAGAGAGTGACTGCTGGTACAGGCATCTTTGTCTTTCTCTCCCTATCGGTCACTCTGGTGATCTTATTGAAAAACATTTTCATTCTGTCCCCGTCTTACAGAAATTGCCCTACGAATGTACCATAAATAATTGAATCCTAGCACCTTAGGCCATGGAGCATTTAAGCAAAGGCTGTTAAATGAGACAACCTTCATTTCCCCTGAAGATACATAAGTAACAAGATAATAATAAATGAGACAACCTTCATTCCCCTGAAGGTACATAATTAACACAATAATAGTTCTGTATCAGTACATGACAATATAAAGCACTTTCTACAATTTGTGATTTTTTTTTTCAAATAAACTTAGATCTCAGAAAGCTGATTTAGTACTCATGTAAGGATAAATGTCTAAAAGCATGTTGTAGACAATAGGGAAATCCACATTTACACTCTTCATTTCAGAATACAAGGTATGAGACCATTCCTTCCTAGGTGGTTTCAGTACTGGGTGTCAGATACTTACTTTTATCCAGGTGAATTGGATGACCCTTCTCTTGGGTAATACTGCAGCAGAGATCTTTTGCTTAATACTACACATACTTAGGATCCCCCATCAACAATATGCATCCTTTCTCTACTATTATGTAGATACACTCCCATCTTTTTTTTTTTATTTACTCTTTCTGAAGTGGCGGTCTTTATACAGCTATTTTACAGATATTGATATTTTGGGAGGAAAAGTACAGTCTTCCATTAATGACAAGCAGCTACACCAGTGTCTCACCCATGACTGGTGCACCATGAACGTACATGTCAGTACAGCACTGGTGTTACCAAAACTTCCATTCCAAGTTGAAGGAAGGGAGGGCTATTGCTATGAGGTTCAATATCTGTAAAACTTGCCATTGTGTAATGATAGGTGGTAACATCACAATGCATAAATGCATAATGTAGAATATTGTGACTATAACATTTGGTCACTTTTCACTTCTTTTCTCCATAATATTGAATTCCCACTTTCCAGTCTCATGCAGAACACAAAGTTCTGATCAGCCAGGCAGGGGCTGCTATCAATGTCTAATATACTGTTGCAAAGATTATAGTTCTTTCCTGCCTGACCAAACGCAGCTTACCTGATTTCACTTGTTTGAGATTGTAGCTCATAATGACTTTTTGTTTCTTAAACAGTAACATCCATGGGAATTGTTTATGTTGTGAATGATAAAAAGGGAAAATTCTCCTAAAAGTTTAGTAAACCAATATAGCTCTGCAAAAGTCTTCAGAACTGCATTATTTCTGATATTTATCAGCATGGCTGTTGTATATCATCAGCATCTCTGTCTGCAGTATAATCAAGTTCTTAATGCTGTGTTCATTTTTTGTTGTTATCACAATGTGGTGATAGACAATGAATTGGCTTATATCGTTAACAAAAGTGTTTTATTGTGTATAAATGGGAACAGAAATGTAGAGTCTTGGGGTGTCAGGACTGGTAGAAGCTGTAGCTTTGGGACACTTCATTTCATTCAACATATAAATGACAAGTTAAGAGGCCAATAACAGCCACATATGGGTAACCTGGGTGACAGGAAACAAAAGGCAATCCTGAATGGAGTTCAGTCCCCCATAGGGAGATTACAAAGCAGTACTCCAGAGATCAGAATTTATCTTCTTTTCAATACCTTTTTGGTATAACATGGTAGTAAGTGACTGCCTAAGATGAATATCACGGATAGTTACTATTTAATCTTGATCTCTCAGTTACTCAAGTTTGGATTTTATGGCCATTTCTTCAGCTTTGTCTCCTTCATTTCACCTCTTTCTCTCAGTCTGTGGCCATTTATGCTGCAGATAGAGGAGCCTTCAGTATATGGACCTGTAACAACTACTGTTGCCTTATCACATTGTTGCAGCTTTCAGTTCCTTGACCTGTTCATCTCAGTTTGTTAGCAGCAGGTTTCCATCAGGATTTAAACATTTACATCAAGTAATGCTGGTTGTCCTTTTAGAATTGTTGGGATTTTCTATTTTTCCACTTGGTACATTTATTAACTGTTTCCATTTGGAAGGGTATTCAAGGAACTTTTTTCAGTAAGAGTTTACTTCACCTATATTTGTGATGTGTAAGTAATAGCGGTTTGATATTTTCTTTTTGTTGTCATTTGCCTACCTCACTGCTCTTATCTGAATTTTGGGGAGCAGGGTTGTATTTTTGGAGCTTTCACTATGTTATGTTTGAAGTTTGAACCTTTTGGTTAACACAGTCATTGAAGGTTTCAGGACTTGTTTTTTAAACATTGTCAATGAACCTGAGTATTGCACTCATGTCTTTCACTGCTGTAGGTGCCTTTGTGTTTGTATGTCTGCTCATGCATTTTGGGCATGTTTTGCGGAGCATCATCAGTCTGGAAATATATTAATACCCAATTAATGTTTACTTCCACCTGCTGCATTTATTCATCAACAAGATTCCCACAGTGGACAATTATGCTAGGTTGGATGACTCCTACATTATTTGTTTTTATATTTCTGGATAAAGTGCTTTTGTGGATTGTTTTATTAGTGCATTGTTATGTATTTTGGTGGCTCAGTGGAAAGATCTCTGCTTCATAGATCAGGGGACTGGGGTTCAATCCAGACTTCTTGTTACTGTTTCTGAGGAGTTTGCATGTGTTCCCTATATCCTCATAAATTTTCCCCCATTTCTCAAAAAATATGCTGCTTAATTGGCTACACTAAACTGATTGTATATTAATATTTGACATTCACCCATGTGTTCGTGGCTAACAAAGGTAAAAATAAAAAAAATATATTTTAGTACTTCAGTTATTCCCAGATGGCCGACTATTTTACTATAATAATTCACTTTTAGTATATTCATTATTTGGTTCATTTATTATTCACTTGTTCAGTGTTTTGTAATAGTGCACTCAAATAAGTCAAGCAGTGTTCTGTCAGGTAGAGCAGACCTGTGTTCATTGCATCAGTATATTAAGCAGTGCTGGTGGAGTCTGCTTCTGCTGATCTGAGCTGTGTTTGTTGCATGATGATGGCAGTGCGAGGAGAGGGCTATATCTCTTAGCTGCTTCTTTTGCCCGATGTGCAGGATTTGTTTCCTTCTACCTCTACTTTACACTAGAGAAAGCCATATAGATATGTGTTGTTCAAGGGAGCAATCAAATGCAGAGTTAAAATTTGTGACCAAAGTAATGGAAGTGAATATGAGTGATACGCCACTCAAGAAAAATGAAAAGACAAAACCTAAAAGCTATATAATAATAATAATAATAATAATAATAATAATAATAATAATAATAATAAATAATGGTAATAACAATAATAATAATAATAAATCAAAAGGACGTGGTCTCTCAATATGCTATCCAAGATAATGCCTGATAACAAATGAGCAGCAAAGAAACACAGCCAGTGCATACACTATTGCTGTGGGCATGAAAATAGGGTGTATAACAGGAGAAAGAAAATTATGGCAAAAATTAGGAGGTGCAGCACCCAACAGGATAAAAACACTCTCATCAAATTAAAACCAAACACTTCACGAAGTGATAGTCCATAAACAACACATGGCCAGGTAAAATAATAATCTTTAATGAAGGTTAAGTGCTTTCGTCCCCAAAATCTAGGGTACATCTTCAGAACAAGAGTATTTGCACAACTGTTGCTTTTTAAACATAATGAACTAGTCACATGACCATAAGCATTTACATTTCTCACTGCTAGCTTTTGCAGCCACTGCACTCTAATTGAACATAAAAATATATAAATACAAAACTACCTAACCTAATCAATTAAGTAAACACTAAAAATAATAAAATTCCTTTGAAATACTCAGAAACTACTATATATAAAAATAATAGCTAAGAACTGTAACAATATGAACCCAAAAACTATATTAATACATGTCTAGTCATATAATATATATATATATATATATATATATATATATATATATATATATGTCAAATGATAAATAACAAATATATAACACAACATAATATCATACATTTTGTGCCCTTTCCTTTAAAACTGGCATAAGATTTTCTGATTCATTTAAACCTGGCAAGTAAGTAGCATTAAGTCAAACTTGCCAGTTTAACTCACTTAATGCTAATTCATTCTTCCAAAACCCCCTCTTGAACTTTTCTTTACCACTTTTAAAATACAGAGATTAAACTTCTTAAAAGACAAGCAATTAATGTTATGTTTGTAAAGAGCATTATTCAAATTTTGATGCTGAATGGCATAATTAAGCTCATATATCCTTTTACGGACACTTCTCTACGTTTTCCCTACATAGTAGCTTGTACAGTTCGAACAGACAGCTAAATACACTAATACCATGTTACCACAGTTCCCTGTATCCAATTTTATATTATGTGATAGTTGACCTATTATAATATTATCTCCCTCAAACATATAACTACAATACCTACATGCCCCACATTTATAGGTACCTTTCCTTCTATGTGTAGGTCCTAATAAAGGATGTTCCAAACAAAACTTAAGCTTGGGCTCTGTCCTATATACAAAGTGTGGTCCTTCCCCCAAAATATTCCATGAATCGGTGTTGTTTTTAAACATAACTCAATTTTTAGACATAATGTTCCTAACTTCCCTACTAAAATCACCATAATAAATAACCATGGAATTCACAAGGGTTGAGTCAATGTCATTACTACTTTGATGACCCAGTGCTGCCCTATCTAAAAGTGGTATATATTTAGTTCCTTACCCTTCTAACACTTGAGCACTACTTTCCATAAGCAGTTGGGAAGGGTACCCTCTATATGTAAACATTCTGTAAAGTAAACCTAATTCCAACTTAAAATTTTCTACACCTGAGCACATTCTTGCCACTCTGATCATCTGACCCTATACTAGATTTCTTTTAATGTAGTGAGAGTGACAACTTTGAAAATCTAAGTAGGTATTGGAAAAATTAGATTTTCTAAACAACCTAGACCCAAAACATTGCTCCTGATAATTTATAAATAACATTACATCTAAGTAATCAATCTTATCTGAGGAACTTTTATGTGTAAACTTAAAATATGGACAAATTGTATTAATATGTTCCATGAAAGCATCTATTCACTATCCTTGTTTTCCCACAAACTGAATACATCATCCAAATATCTTAAATAGATGTGCCACTGCTCACTATACTTAGATTTAGTTATGAACTTGGTTTCCCATGCAAATATAACTAAACTGGCGTATATTGGAGCACAACTTGCTCCCATTGCAATGCCTTTTATTTGTTTAAAGTGTTCCCCTTTGAAGAAAATAAAATTATTACTCAATATACTTTCCATAAGTTCCATAATAAAATTTAACATACTATTGTTAAAATTCCCTAATGTTCTTATGGCTTTGTTAAACAATTCCAATCCTATCTGATGGGGTATAGAAGTGAACAAGTCCACAGAACCTAAATATAGAAGGAAAGGTACCTATAAATATGGAGCATGTAGGTATTGTAGTAATATTATAATAGATCAACCATCATAAAGTGTAAAATTGGATACAGGGAACTGTGGTAACATGGGATTAGTGTATTTAGCTGTCTGTTCGAACTGTACAAGCTACTATTTAGGGAAAACAGAGAGAGGTCTCCGTAAAAGGATATATGGGCATAAGTATGCCATTCAGCATCATAATTTGAATAATGCTCTTTACAAACATAGTCCCCCAGATTCTCAAAAGCCTGCATGGCATGCATGATCAGTGTAAGGGGTAATGTTGGCAATATGGCGGCCGAGCGAGCCACATACGTGCTCGTTTGACATGTGCAAGCGCTCTAGCACTAGTGCTGCACGTTCCCAGCCTTCATATGCAAATTACCCCATTTGCAGGTGAAAACCATGCAAATGAGGTAAATCTGTTATCCAGGAAGCTGGAATCAGGGCATGCAGGACTAGCATAATATGTAGAAATATACTTGGTTAGTAACCGAGTACGGTTCTGCAAAATCCAAAACGGGGACATGACAGCTCCAAATAAAGGCTGCATATCATTGAGGAAGCATTCCAATAGACAAGTATAAGGCCATTGGCATTGCAAACAATGCAAAATGTATAAAATACAACTATTATTTTATTACCGCCGATCACGGCTGTTGAAGCATAGGACAGCGGCACGCAAATGGGATTGGTGGGAAAATAAGAAAATAAACCTAAAACAAGCATTCCAGCTAAAATCAGTATTCTGCCATGCAAGTCAATCGCAGGCAAAAGACAACCCAGCCAGTGAATAGTGGTAGCTAAGGGGGGAGGCTCAGTGTGACACATGTAACTATGCATTAGCAGGCAATCATATACAAATGAGGGGAAGGATAGTGAATCACAGTTTTCTCCAGCATGTGAGGCAGGTCCCAACAGTGTAAAAGTATGAACAGTTGAGTGCAAGACTAGGAGATAGGTGACATCATGGGTGGGTGTGTCAGACATACTGTAAGTGGATTGGAGCCCTGTGGCTTGGGGTTGCTTCTAGCTTAGCACAGCTAAGCTAGGGGTGTGTCTAAACCTGCCTAGCACTTTTGACAAAGTGTAAGTGGGTGTGTGAGCTGCGCACCGGGATCTACAGGAAGATAAAGAAAGTTAAACCAGGAAATAGCAGCAGTGTGCACATTGGAGTACACCAATTGTGTGGCGTGCCCCCGGGCTGAAACAGAAGGGCAATGGAAGGGAAACAGCAGTATTTAGGTAATCAAGGGGTACTAGGTTAACTGCCAGGTGAAATGTCGGAACCAGCCAATTACACAGGCAGAAGACCAGCCCAGCCCAGAACACTACTATAAACTATGCAAACACCTACCCCTCTGGTTTTTCCCACACCCTACACCACCAGTGTAACCAAGCGGAGAACTTTTAACACTCACAACAGCAAAATGTTAGGGGCTGCAATAGCTATCATACAACTTGTGGAAGTGGCTGAGGGTGGTTAGGATGTGAATGCTGCCAACCAACCCACAGTGAGGAGACAGAGAAGAGTGTACAGACTCAGGGTAACCTACCAAGGGCTACATGAGCTGGAGATAGTGGAGCACTATAGGGTGGACAGGGACCTCCTACAGCAAATTGTTGAGCTGTGCCAGCCACTCCTGACACACAGAACTAACAGAGGGGAACCCATCCCAGTGGATACCAAGGTATGTGTAGGCCTAAGAATACTATCTACAGGTACCTTCCAAAGGCCAACTGGGGATATGATGGGGATTTCACAGGCATCAGCATTCAGGATACTCCACCAGTTCCTGGATGCCATGTCAGCACATGTTGGTGAGCACATATATTTCCCCATCACCTGTGACGCGTTTGCCAGAAATATGCTTCTCTTCCACCAAATAGCAGAATACCCTAAGGTAGTGGGTGCAATGGACTGCATGCACATATGCATCAAAGCACCACCTGGTGAGCAGGGTAGGGTCTACATCAACCGCAAGGGCTTCCCCTCCATCAACTGCCAGGTTGTGTGCGATGCCCAGGGCATAATACTGAACGTGTGTGCTGGCTGCCCTGGAAGCTATCATGATTCCCACATCTGGCATCTGACGCAGCTGTACCAGAAATTTGCCAGTGGGGACATCCCACACGGTCACCTAGTGGGGGATGCTGGATATGCACTGGAGACATGGCTGATAACACCCATCAGAAACGCACACACACCCGAACAAGAACTCCATAATGAGGCACACGCACAAACAAGAATCATAATAGAGCGTGTGTTTGGGATGCTCAAGTCATGGTTCCAGTGCCTGGACACATCCGGTGGAGCCTTGCAGTACTCACCAGCTACATGTACCCAAATCATACTTGTATGTGCCATGCTACACAATATGATCTTGCGGAAACAGCTGCAGCAGGAACAGCATGGGGCAGGGCCACACAGCCCCCCACCAATGCCAAGGCCTACAAAGGCACAGAGTGACTCGGAGGAGGAACAACCTGAGCCTGCCCCAGTAGGCAGAAGGAGGCATGCCCAGTAAGCCCTGGCCCTGGCAAAGAGACAACGCATAGCACATACTCTGACATGGGAGGGACCCAGGGAATATCACCTCTCTCTGACTCTCACATACAGTAAAAGGGATGCCAAACATTACACTATCTGTGCCTAACCATGCGTATGGAGTGCAGTATGTGCATCCAACATAGGCAGCCCTGCAGCACCTCCCACAATACTGGGACACCCACAAGATAAGGGACTCACATATGCCAGTCAGGAGGGGGATCACATACCCAACAACAGTCACAGCCAGCAGGACATATGTAGACAAACACAAACAAATGCTGTACTATGGATTACGAATGAGGGCTATGGGTAAACACCCCCCAGGCCTACACAGACAGACTACAGCAGGTCAGGTAGTGGGAAGTCAGTTGTGAAGGCTAGGAGGTCAGAAACTAATATGCAGGTAAATGAAAAGATAAGAACTGTAGTACACTGGTATGGCCTAGCCAGCATGATAGGTAAGACTACTGACAGAAATGGAGTACATGACATACCAATACAGTCCTAGCAAATGTGTACAAGTGTCAGGTGTGCCCCCCATCCTACATAGAAATATAGTAACATTCAGGTGCGCCCCCCTCCCCCAATGCTGTGTAGAAACATAGAAATAGTCAGGTTTTCCCCTGCTGTGCAGACATGTTGCAACAGTCAATGCCAAATGATCAATGGATACCCTGCAGACACAGCATGCTACCTGTCAGTGTACAACAAAAAGTTCAGCACTGCAGTACAAACCACCTGGACATGATCCACCGATGCAATACAGACACCCTTACCGGGCATGCTCACACACTTAGAGACATGAAGGCAATGTCAGTCATCAACATACTGAAAGGTCATATTGGGCATGCTCACACACTTCAGCACATGAAGGTCATGTCTGCAAACACCAGTGGACCAGAAATATCCGGCAGTTGCAACTGTTAGTGCACACATATCAGTATGCACCACTCATACCTTGCACAAACAGTGGAAAGGAATACAGACATATATGTAAGGACAACACACTATAATAAGGCAAAGGTAGATGGACATAGATGTGTGGAAGAGGGTGACTGTGACAAGGAGCCATCCAGGCCTGTCCAATCCAGCACACAGCCAAAGGGCCCCAGACACATTAGGTGCAGATGTCACTCACTGCAGATACTAGCGACCAGTACCTGTCAGCACCACAGACTATGTGGTGCACGTGCCAGCTGTGCAACATGACTGTACAAGGACGTAGTCATCTAGTAGCTGTATACATGTACCTGTGTTTTTATGCTCAACTTCTGAGAGACTTGCATGGCTATAGTCACCTGCATTAGAAGCTGAAGTTAAGTACAAACTTGCAGTTTTAAAAGTACTGCATCTCATTTTTTTTGTACCTAATTGTGTTTTTCACTGAATAGTGTGTGCTGTGTGTCTCTCTGCTATGAGAAGGGGTGGTGGTGCTCTCACGTCTTTGTTATCTGATATTTAACTGTTAGCCTAGAGGGATTCCTCTGTACTTTAAGTGCTAGCCACAACGTTTGAAAAATAATTTTATGCTCAACTTCTAAGAGACTTGCTTGGCTATAATCACCTGCATTAGAAGCTGAAGTTAAGTACAAACTTGCAGTTTTAAAAGTACTGTATCTCATTTTTTCTGTACCTAGTTGTGTTTTTCACTGAATAGTGTGTGCTGTGTGTCTCTCTGCTATAAGAAGGGGTGGTGGTGTTCTCACTTCTTTGTTATCTGATATTTAACTGTTATCCTAGAGGGATTCCTCTGTACTTTAAGTCCTAGCCAGAAAGTTTGAGAAATCATTTTATGCTCAACTTTTGAGAGACTTGCTTGGCTATAATCACCTGCATTAGAAGCTGAAGTTAAGTACAAACCTGCAGTTTTAAAAGTACTGTATCTCATTTTTTCTGTACTTAATTGTGTTTTTCACTACATAGTGTGTGCTGTGTGTCTCCCTGGTATAAGAGGGGGAGGTGGTTTTCTCACTTCTTTGTTATCCGATATTTAACTGTTAACCTAGAGGGATTCAACCTGCACTTTTAAAAGTACTGTATCTCATTTTTTCTGTACCTAGTTGTGTTTTTCACTGAATAGTGTGTGCTGTGTGTCTTTCTGCTATAAGAGGGGGTGGTGGTGTTCTCACTTCCTTGTTATCTGATATTTAACTGTTAGCCTAGAGGGATTTCTCTGTACTTTAAGAACTATTCACAAAGTTTGAGAAATCATTTTATGGACAACTTTTGATAGACTTGCTTAGCTATAATCACCTGCATTAGACACTGAAGTTAAGTACAAACTTGCAGTTTTAAAAGTACTGTATCTCATTTTTTTTACCTAACTGTGTTTTTCACTGAGTATTGTGTGCTGTGTGTCTCTCTGTTATAAGAGGTGGTGGTGGTGTTCTCACTTCTTTGTTATCTGATATTTAACTGTTATCCTAGAGGGATTCCTCTGTACTTTAAGTGCTAGCCGCAAAGTTTGAAAAATAATTTTATGCTCAACTTCTGAGAGACTTGCTTGGCTATAACCACCTGCATTAGAAGCTGAAGTTAAGTACACACTTGCAGTTTTAAAAGTACTGTATCTCATTTTTTCTGTACCTAATTGTGTTTTTCACTGAATAGTGTGTGCTGTGTGTCTCTCTGCTATAAGAGGGGGTGCTGGTGGTGTTCTCACTTCTTTATCTGATATTTAACTGTTAGCCTAGAGGGATTCCTCTGTACGTTATGTGCTAGCCACAAAGTTTGAGAAATCATTTTATGGTCGACTTCTGAGAGACTTGCTTGGCTATAATCACCTGTGTTTGAGGCTGAAGTTAAGTACAAACTTGCAGTTTTAAAAGTACTGCATCTCATTTTTTCTGTACCTAATTGTGCTTTTTACAGAATATTGTGTGCTGTGTGTCTCTCTGTTATAATAGGTGGTGGTGTTCTCATTTCTTTGTTATCTGATATTTACATGTTAGCCTAGAGGGATTTCTTTATATTTTAAGTGCTAGCCACAAAGTTTGAAAAATTATTTTATGCTCAACTTCTGAGAGAATTGCTTGGCTATAATCACCTGCATTAGAAGCTGAAGTTAAGTACTAACTTGCAGTTTTAAAAGTACTGTATCTCATTTTTTCTGTACCTATTTGTGTTTTTCACTGAATAGTGTGTGCTGTCTCTCTGCTATAAGAGAGGGGCGGTGGTGTTCTCACTTCTTTGTTGCCAGATATTTAACTGTTAGCCTAGAGAGATTCCACTGTCATTTAAGTGCTAGCCACATAGCTTGAGAAATCATTTTATGCTCAACTTCTGAGAGACTTGCTTGGCTATAATCACCTGCATTAGAAGCTGAAGTTACGTACAAACTTGCAGTTTTAAAAGTACTGTATCTCATTTTTTCTGTACCTAATTGTGTTTTTACTGAATAGTGTGTGCTGTGTGTCTCTCTGCTATAAGAGGGGGTTGTGGTGTTCTCGCTTGTTTCTTATCTGATATTTACCTGTTAGCCTAGAGAGATTTCTCTGTACTTTAAGTGCTAGCTGCAAAGTTTGAGAAATCATTTTATGCTCAACTTTTGATAGACCTGCTTGGCTATAATCACCAGCAGTAGAAGCTGAAGTTAAGTATAAACTTGCAGTTTTAAAAGTACCGTATCTCATTTTTTTCTGTACCTAATTGTGTTTTTCACTGTATCATATGTGCTGTGTGTCTCTCTGCTATAAGAGTGGGTGGTGGTGCTCTCACTTTTTTGTTATCTGATATTTAATTGTTAGCCTAGACTGATTCTTCTGTATTTTAAGTGCTAGCCGCAAAGTTTGAGAAATTATTTTATGCTGAACTTCTGAGAGAATTGCTTGGCTATAATCACTTTCATTAGAAGCTGAAATTAAGTACAAACTTGCAGTTTTTAAAGTACTGTATCTCATTTTGTCTGTACACTAATTGTATTTTTCACTTAGTGTGTGCTGTGTGTCTCTCTGCTATAACAGTGGGTGGGTTGTTTTCATTTCTTTGTTATCTGATATTTAACGTTTAGCCAATAGGGATTCCTGTGCTAGCCGCAATATTTCAGAAATCATTTTATGCTCAACTTTTGAGAGACTTGATTGGCTATAACCGCCTGTATTAGAAGCTGAAGTTAAGTACAAACTTGCAGTTTTAAAATTACTATATCTCATTTTTTCTGTACCTAATTGTGTTTTTCACTGAATAGTGCGTGCTGTGTGTCTCTCTGCTAAAAGAGGGGGTGGTGTTGTTCTTGCTCCTTAATATCTGATATTTAACTGTTAGCCTAGAGAGATTCCTCTGTGCTTTAAGTGCTTGCCACAAAGTTTTAGAAATCTTTTTATGCTCAACTTCTGAGGGACTTACTTGGCTACAGTCACCTGCATTATAAGCTGAAGTTAGGTACAAACTTGCAGTTTTAAAAGTACTGTATCTCAGTTTTTCTGTACCTAATTGAGTTTTTCACTGAATAGTGTGTGCTGTGTGTCTCTCTGGCATAAGAGGGGGTGGTGGTGTTCTCACTTCTTTCTTATCTGATATTTAATGTTTAGCCAATAGGGATTCCTCTGTACTTTAAGTGATAGCCACAAAGTTTGAGAAATCCTTTTATGCTCAACTTCTGAAAGACTTGCTTGGCTATAATCACCTGCATTATAAGCTGAAGTTAAGTACAAAGTTGCAGTTTTAAAAGTACTGTATCTAATTTTGTTTTTCACTGAATAGTGTGTGTTGTGTGTCTCTGCTATAAGAGGGATGTAGGTGTTCTCACTTCATTGTTATCTGATATTTAACTGTTAGCCTAGAGAGATTCATCTGTACTTTAAGTGCTAGCCACAAGGTTTGAGAAATCATTTTATGCTCACCCTCTGAGAGACTTGCTTGGCTATAATCACCTGCATTTGAAGCGGATGTTTAGAACCAACTTGCAGTTTTAACAGTACTCTATCCCATTCTTTCTGTAGCTAATTGTGTTTTTTCACTGAATAATTTGTGCTGTGTGCCTCTCTGCAGTTTGTCCCCACCCACCCTCCTTGTTCTTGTTTTGGTGTTAGTGTTGGTGGCTCTGGAATTGCCCGCCCCTCCTGTAAGTCTGTAGTTGAACACTCCTCCTGAGTCAATCTCATTTGCTCAGAGAGATCATATTCTGAGTCTAGTGTTCACGCTACTTAATACAGAGAGAAGATTTGAGAAGGCCAACCCACTTAGGTTCTTTCTTCCTCTCTCCTTTCACTTTAATAAAAAAAAATTGCACTTTATTCATCTGCTTTTACTGTATTTGTGTTTCCTCCAACTTTATTTTGCTTTTGCCTCTTCTTAAAAGTACTCAGTTTTATTTATTCTGCTGCATTTATTACTGCTTGGTAGTAGCCTGATTAAATTGTGACTGTTATTCTAAATCTTTTGGTTTAAGCACTTATGCTTCATACCGGTTGTTTTACATTAAGAAGGTTTGTGGGTCGCACTGTTGTGGCAGGACAGGTAGCTTACTTCCTTCTAAGCTAGGAATTGCTGATTGAAGGCTCAGTGTCTGGTTTTCTACAAGTGTATTAGCTCTGGTTTAAGCACTTGGGCTGCAGGCCAGTTATTCTACATTAAAAAGGTTTGTGGTCTGCACTCTTGTGGGAGGAGAAGCTGGATTCTGCCCTTCTGAGCTGGGAATTTCTGGTTACAGGCTTATTGTGCCTGCATATTTGAACTGTTTCTTTCTGAAATTGGTGTCCCTTGTTGCTGTAGCATAGGACCAGATTCAGGCCTGCTGAATCTAGCTTTGTTTGTATAACTTGAGCACTGATCCAGGCCATCTTTTTTTGGAGAAGGTTCCCCTACACCCTAGTAGCTTGAGTTTGCAGTAAGAACTTGTCTGATTGAAGACTGCTGGAATAGGGCTCAGTTTTGAGCTTTTTCTGGTTAATTGGGTATCTTGTTTAAATCAGTTTGTCTGCTTTCTATTGTTTTATATATAACAAAAAAAACTGCACTTTATTCATCTGCTTTTACTGTATTTTTGTTTCTTCCTACTTTATTACTAGGGGTATTGACTACAACTCCGAACTGAGATATATAACAATAAGCATCCTTTTCTGTGCATTTAAAGTGTTTTTTGATTGTATCTTCTTTATTTTCTGAAAAAAATATATACTTGTTTCCCGCCTTTCTAAGCTAGTATAGTCCTGTTTTCAGGTTAGTGCTAAATTCAGGGCTGTGTTACAAATCGCTGTGTTTGCCCATACCTTACTTGGATAGAAGGAAGTTTCTCTGTTCACCTGTGAGAAAGGGGAGCTTTGAACAGCCTATCTGTCCCTGGAGGAGTGGTTGCAGCCCAGAAATTAGTAGTTTATTGTCCATGTTGGGCTAATTTCTATCTCTTTAATTTCCCTGCTATACAAACTGCATTTGCCCGGTTTTGTGCACCAGGCAGCATCGGTTAGCTAGGGTATAACTATTTCCAGCTCCACAAGTCTCCTCTTCAATTTTTCCCTTAGAATTAGACAAACTTTCAACTTAAGCACTCAAGCCATTCATTTCTCAGCCCAGCACTTGCTCAAAACTCATAGCAAGCATTTATAAACCCTAGCACTTGACCCCCCCCATACTGTAAAGAAGGACAAGGCTCTCTATTTGACCTTACCAGCCAATCAGGAAAACAGTTCACTGTACCTATCCAGACATGTCCAAAAGGCAGTTTCAGGTGTACTCTCCAGTCCAACTGGTGAATCTGGGCATTTTGAGGCAATGTTACAACTGCCTCATGTACACAGACAACCCTCTCCTCCTACCACCAAACACTAATACATGCGAGAGATGCAATTATACAGCCAAACTGGAGGCTAAGCACTCTCAACCGAAAACTGGATCAGACAGTCAAGAGGAGAAAGGAAATACTGACATCACACCACCAGTCTCACATAGACCCATTAAACCAGCACCGGCAAAAAACACACAGAAATACACGAAAACATACTCGGAGGCTCTAAATAAAAATCTGCAAAAGCAACAGAGACATCCAAAGCAGACATCCAAGCAACCTCCACCCCCCCAACACAAACCATGAAACACGTACTTCACAAAACTAGTGTGCCACGCAATCACAGTCCTTAAGGCAAAATAACATACCCAACATACTAGTAATATGTGACTCTATAGTCAGGCACACCAATGTCCCACTCACTAGGCTGAATAAGGAGAAGGTTACTGTTATCTGCCTGTCATGTGCCAGGATCTGCCACATAACACAAGCACTCAGGTCACTCCAGAACAAGTACAAATATGACTCTGTCATTGTCCATGTTGATGTGAATGACCTGAGCCATACCTCCCTGGGCTACATGAAAAGAGACATGGAAGAGCTCTCTGATCACGTAGCCCAGGCCGGTATGACCCTGACCCTGAGTTGCATCCTGCCCTCACCAAGAATGATACCATTGTATAAAGAAAAAAATTATCAATTTCAACATTTGGCTAAGTTTCTGGTGTCATTCAAAGGGGATCCAGTGTCTATCCACCTGAAATGATATGCTCGACAAGCCACTCTGCTTCACTAGAGACGGCTTGCACCTGTTACCCTTAGGCTTTTGAATACTGGCCAAGGCTCTTGCCACCCCCATAGTGCCTTTTTTAGGCAAGGCTCAAAAGACAAAACCACTGCCATAAATAGCACACATAACAAAAATCTGAGGGTAATGCTACTCAATGCCAAAAGTCTAAACCTCAAAATGCACGCACTCAAGGCACTCCTCAGTATGGAGAAAATCGATATATGTGCAGTAACAGAAACCTGGTTTAAGGCTCCAGAGTGCACCCCAGCACTACCAGGCTACAACTCATACCATACATTTCGGCCACAGAACCCGGACCGAAATAAAAAAGGTGGTGGAGTATCCATATTCATCAAGGATACCCACACCTCCATGTTAGTGGCACAGTGCGATGCTTCAGAGATCATCCACGTGCAACTAACAACGGGAAAAACTGCAATTCAAATTGTAGCTTGCTACAGATCACCCACCATGTCCCAGGACCCCCATTCCACATTTATGGAAACACTGGGAAACATAAAGGTCCTACCAAATACCCTAATATTGGGTGATTTCAACTACCCAAACATTAACTGGGAGAACTACTCAAGTAGTAACTCCCTTGCCCAACATTTCCTAGAATTTATAAACTCAAACACCCTGGATCAACTGGTCAACACTCCCACCAGAGGTGACAACATATTGGACCTGGTCGTCACTAATATGGGTGACCGATGTTCCACACCAGAGGTCAACCCCTCGCTGGTTAAATCTGACCATAAACAAATCACTTTGGATATCCACATTCTGCCCCCACCCCCGGACAAAGAAACCACCATGAAAAACTTTTCAAAAGCAAACTTCACTTTACTTAAGACCAAGATGGAAAGTTTCAAAGCCCCCATGCTAAAGGATAACACTGTCCAAGCTGCAAAATCCTTCACTAATGCATTCTGCAGGCACCTACAAGAATGCATGGCTCGTGCTATCCCAAGCCAAACCAAGACTCACTCCTCCAAGAAAAGGAAACCAGTCTGATGAACCCCTGCCATAAACAAGCTATACAATAGAAGGAGGAAACTAGTACAGAAAAGAGTAAAATCCCAAGAAGGGAAGACATCCCTGATCAGTATCAGCAAGAAAGTACGATCCCTCATAAAATTGCCCAAGGCGAGCTTCGAAAGAAAAATTGCCACTGACTCCAAGGATAATCACAAGGCATTCTTTAGCTATGTCAAGAATCTAAGTGGCAATGCTCAGATCTGCTCGGAGTTAGTGCCGAATGGCACAAAACACACTGAACCAACCGATATTGCCAACATCCTGGCAGACAGCTTCAGTGCAAACTTCACCCCCTATCACCTCCAAAAGGGCCCATAACCATACCATAAGAATGTAGAGCCCTTGAAATCACAGACACTCAGGTTAACACAGCCCTCTCCAAAGCCAAAAACACAACATCAATGAGACTGGACAGTGTCCCAGGCTGCATCCTACATGAGTTAAAAGAAGAACTAACCCCTCACCTAAACACACTGTTCAAACTCAGCCTCTCCACAGGCTACGTACCCATAGAGTGGCACACAGCAATGGTTATTCTGCTCCACAAAGGTGGAGCCACAACAGACCCCAGGAACCATCGCCCTATAAGCCTGACTAGCTTGGTCTGCAAGTCTATGGAGCGCATCATCATAGAACTCATTAACAGAGACATTGAGAACCTCCAAACACTAGACCCTACTCATCGGCTTTGTTAAGGGCAGATCATGCCTCCTAAACCTGGTGAACTTCTTTGAGACAGTTACTAAGACTATAGATGATGGAAAGGGAGTACACACAGCCTACCTAGACCTCGCAAAGGCCTTCAACACCATTCCCCATTCTGTAATTATAGACAAGCTCACCAGCCTGAACATAAACCCCTATGTCACAAGATGGGTTGCCAATTGGCTCACAGACAGAACCCACATGGTGAGAGTTGTGGGAGCTAGGTCTGACTCTAAACTGGTTACAAGTGGCATTCCCCAGGGCTCAGTC
This sequence comes from Protopterus annectens, assembly GCF_019279795.1. Classification (NCBI taxonomy): domain Eukaryota; kingdom Metazoa; phylum Chordata; order Ceratodontiformes; family Protopteridae; genus Protopterus; species Protopterus annectens. The sequence goes on from NC_056746.1 coordinate 561,560,866, forward strand.
CTAGGACCTCTCCTGTTTGGCATATACTTCTCAGAGGTACAGGCAAGCACAGGAGGACTATGGCTGACCATGTTCACAGACGACTGCAAACTAGGGGCTATAATTGACTCTCTGGTTGACACAGACATCCTCCAAAAGGGTCTCACTGAGACAGATACCTGGTGTCAAAATCATGGCCTCAAGGTAAATGCCAAAAAGTGCATAGTCATCCCCTTTGGAAAAAACAAAGTACCCACAAACTACCACATAGGTGGTAGTCCTTTAAATACGGAAAATGTAATAAGGGTTCTGGGGTCCCAAGTAGATACTAATCTCTCCTTTGATAATCACATTGCCAAAGTGGTTAGAAAATCTTTCTATGTGGCCCATCTAATCACAAAAGGGTTTGCATCCAGATCAAAAGAGGTCATTGTGCCCCTCTACTCATCACTCATCAGACCCATCATAGAGTACAACACCCCATTTGGGATGTACCTTACAAGACACCTGCAACAGTTGGAAAGACCACAGAAGTACCTCACCAAGAGGATCACTTGTCTCAAACAGATGCCCTATGCAGCTCGACTGAAGAAACTCCAGCTGTACTCGGTTGTATACTGCCTACTCAGAGGTGATCGCTGCCTGAAATACAAGGCCATGTCCAACCCAGAATTGATGGACATGCTCCACTTAAAGAAAACCTTATCCCCTCAAGCCACATGTTCTAGGGATCTAAACCTCATCACAACAATAAATAGGACGTGCTGGAGGGATAGATTCCTGTCCCAGAGACTTCCCATGCTTTGGAACAAGATTCCAATCTACATTAGGCAGAGCTCCTCGCTAATATTCTTCAAGAAAAGCCTTGACGAGTGGATGGAAAATGGAAAGTTTACCCCGGGGATCACTTCAGTGTCTCTGCTGGACAGAGGCACAGGGAACTAATCTAAGGGGTGGCGAAATCCAACACATTGTGGCTAGGCTTATAAATGCCTTTGCGCTGAAAGCCTAGTACCTACCTATGAACCTATGACCCCATGTGTGGTCGCATGTGGCGTGTCACCCCTACATGAATGTGTTATGGCCCATGCACACACCACCCACCCCATAGCGCTACTATGACAAGCCTGCTGAGGTTATCCAATGTGAAATACACCTTTGGGAGAGCTGTAGCCCTGTAATCTCTGTGGTGCTTCCCATGACTGTGTACTGCTGTAGTGTGATAAACTATCTAGGTAAGAGTTCTAACCCCAGATCTGGCAAGTGAGTGTGTGTGTCAGTTTTTGTGTGCTTGTCTGTCTTTCTCTGACTGTGTAGAGAGCAATGCCTTTTAGGCTACTCACACTCCTTACAATTCATATACCCACCTTTGGCAAGGCTGCTGATGTCACCCACCTAGAAATACTCCTCTGGGAAGGCTGTAGCCCAGTAATCTCAGTAGCACATCCCATAACTGGATACTGCTGTAGTGTAATAAAGTAGTTAGGTAAGAGGTCCAACCCCAGACTTGGCAACTGTGCATGTGTGAGTCTATGTGTGCGTGTCTGTCTGTCACTGACTGTGTAGATAACTATGCCTTTTAGACTACTCACATCCCTTACAATTCACATACCCAACTTTGGCAAGGCTGCTGATGTCACACACCTAGAAATACACCTCTGGGAAAACTGTAGCCCAGTAATCCCCGTAGCACATCCCATAACTGCTTACTGCTGTAGTGTAATAAACTAGTTAGGTAGGAGTTCTAACTCCAGACCTGGCAACTGTGTGAGTGTGTGTCAGTGTTTGCGTCTGTCTGTCTCTGACTGTGTAGAAAGCAATTCCTTTTAGGCTACTCACACTCCTTACAATTCATATACCCACCTTTGGCAATGCTGCTGATGTCACCCACCTAGAAATACTCCTCTGGGAAGGCTGTAGCCCAGTAATCTCTGTAGCCCATTCCTTAACTGCGTACTGCTGTTGTATGATAAACTAGTTAGGTAGGAGTTCTAACCTCAGACCTGGCAACTGTGTGTGTGTATGTCTGACTGTGTAGAGAGCAATGCTTTTTAGGGTACTCACACCCCTTACAATTCATATACCCACCTTTGGCAAGGCTGCTGATGTCATCCACCTAGAAATACACATCTGGGACAGTTGTAGCCTAGTAATCTCTGTAGTATGTCCTGTAACTGCGTATGGCCATAGTGTGATGAAGGAGTTAGGTGGGAGTTCTAACCCCAAACCTGGCAACTGTGTGTGTTTGTGTTCATGGCTGACTGTGTAGAAAGCAATGCTTTTTAGGGTACTCAGACCCCTTATAATTCATATACCCACTTTTGGCAATGCTGCTAATGTCACCCACCTAGAAATACACCTCTGGGACAGCTGTAGCCCAGTAATCTTTGTAGCACATCCTGTAACTGTATACAGCCATGCTGTGGTAAAGGAATTAGATGGGAGCTCTAACCTCAGACCTGCCAACTGTGTGTGAGTTCTTGTTTGTGTGTCTGACTGTATAGAGAACAATACTTTTTAGGGTACTCACACTCCTTACAATTCACATACCCAACTTTGGCAAGGCTGCTGATGTCACCCACCTAGAAATACACCTCTGGGAAGACTGTAGCCCAGTAATCTCTGTAGCACATCCCATAACTGTGTATTGCTGTAGTGTGATAAACTAGTTAGGTAGGAGTTACATCCCCAGACCTGACAAGTGTGTGTCTGACTGTGTAGAGAGCTATGTTTTTTAGGGTACTCACACCCCACAATTTACATACCCAACTTTGGCAAGGCTGCTGATGTCATGCACCTAGAAATACACCTCTGGGAGGGTTGTAGCCCAGTAATCTCTGTAGCATGTCCTGTAATTGCATACTGCTGTAGTGTGAATTAGAACAGTGGTAGGGTTCCATCCTCACCCAAGGCAGTTCTGGATGTTTTGTGTGTCTCACTGTCTGTGTAGGGAGCAATGCATTTTAGGCTAGTCACTCGCAGTACATTTCAAATGCCTTACTTTGGCAATCCTGCAGATGTCATTCATTGTGAAATACACCTTTGGGGAAGGGGTTCACTAGTAATCCCCATGGTGCGTCCAGTTTCATGCTGTAGTGTGATATAGACCTCCGTTAGGTGTTCTATACCCACACATGTCAGTTGTGGATGTTTTGTGTGTCTCACTGTCTGTGCAGGGAACAGTGCATTGTAGGCTAGTCCCTCGCAGTACATTTCAAATGCCCTACTTTGGCAATCTTGCAGATGTCATTTATTGTGAAATACACCTTTGTGGAAGGAGTTCTCTAGTAATTCCCATGGTGCATCCTATAATACCTCCATGCTGTAGTGTGATATAGACCTCTGTTAGGGGTTCTATACCCACACATGTCAGTTGTGGATGTTTTGTGTGTCTCAATGTCTGTGTAGGGAGCAGTGCGTTGTAGGCTAGTCACTCACAGTCAATTTCAAATGCCGTACTTTGGCAATCCTGCTGATGTCAGTCATTGTGAAATACACTATTGTGGAAGGAGTACTCCAGTAATATTCGTGGTGTGTACTATAACTGTGTAGTGCTGTAGTGTAATAAACTAGTTAGGTAGGGGTTCTACTCCCAAACATGACCTGTGTTTGTGTTTGTAACCCGTATCCTGTGTAGAGGTGGTTGTGACTGTGTGACACCTGTGGCCAATGTAAAGTGGGTTTTACATATTTCTTATATGGTGGCCCTACTATATATCACAATATCCACAGTACAGGGATAACATATGTGAAATGGCTGAGTGGCTGGGGTGCAAAGACATACCCATACATGTGATATCAAGGCCAGGCAATCACAGTTAGCAACCCCAGTATTACCCAGAGCACACTGTCAACCCATGTGTCATATACACACACATGCCTAGGTAACAGCCAATATGTGAGTAATGCACTGCATATTGGCAACTGATAGTAACTATAGAGTGACAGCAGCGGGCTGCAGAGGGCATGTCACCCTGTCCATCTGTCCAAATGTATGTGCAGACAGTGCTCCTCCCCCATGTTCCCCAATGGACACCTGCACTACCTGTGGTGCCATCACATGTGACCTACAATGGACATACCATGCCTGACAACATGCCCTGTATAGACAGATGCCACTGACACCAGGGAATGCTGTTAATGTGCTCTCAATGTAGATGCAGGGTAAATCTGCTGGCCATTACCAGTTCCCACCACAGGTGGGCAGGACTGGCACATCTGATGATAATCTGTGTTCACAACATGGGCCAGACACCCCAGGTACAGTTCCACATGTCACTGTACATGCATGTGGGAGGTGTGCACATCCCAGACACCGTCCATGTCATGGACTAAGGAACACATACATGGCAAGCGATGCACAGCATTGGCCACACACACTAGTCACCCAAGTGACTGGATGGGGGATACAATACCCACCTGTGTGGGCAAATGCAGACACTACATCCCTGAGCCACAATGCAGACCATCATAATGTGGCCTGATGCCAAGGTACACCCATCGTCTAGCCTTGGACAGCCATCTGGCACAGTCAAACACCACACACCCGTGCAGACATGCACCCATGCATGTCAGTACTGGCACCCTGTGTGTTTGTGTGTGTGTTGCATGCTGCGTATGTTCACATCCACACTCCCTACAACCTCCATGGGCATACTGCAGCATGCTGTCTGATGTCATACACCTCCCCATACCCTTTGCCCATACAGCCCCCATATGACCTGTGTGGTGCATGTGATACCTGCACAGTGATGTGATGTGGCAATTACACTACCGATGACTTGTACACCTGGCCCTACCAAGTGTGTCAATGTGTGTATGTCCCTGTGAGAGTGTGGCTGTGTTGCCGCTGGCACCTGTTCATGTGGACAGGCACGTGCATGTCACCTACCGTACAACTACTGTATCCCTGTTGCAGATGTCACTCACGATCACATATATGTTCTGAATGCTCCACAACAGGTAACCCATGTGGGCATCCAATAACTGCATTGAACTGTGATAGCACTACATAATTGTCAGGGGTTTGATACCCTGTGCTGGTAGGTGTGTGACACAAACATGCTTCAGTTTTACCCTCCCACCCCTCCCTGACATGTCTTTGCCTCTGCCTGCTTCTCCTACCCCCTCTCTGGTGGATGTGGAGACCTACACTTGCTTTGCTTAGGCAGCAGCATGTGTATTTTAAGTGATGCTCATTATCAGCTGATGGCCTTTGCATGAATTGCAGCCCTCCCCCAGCTGATTGCATGTGAAACAGCTGTTGTAACATTCCCATAGCCAATTGCATGGAAACACACTCCAATATCTAGGAACATCATGGTGGTGTTGGCCCTTTTCATCCTCTGTGAGCAGGAACTAGATCTGTCGTGTGGCAAACAGCATCTCAGATGGATTAGGGTTTACCTCTAACAACATACACTGTGGAAACAGTGCAAGAAATAGGAGGGGGATGTGCCTGACCTGACTACAAACTGTAAGTGCTGCTATACTGCATTTGGAGTAATTTTGGTTTAACAGTGTTTGTGTGGCTATGGCTGTCCTACATGTCTCAATACCTGCCATGTCAGTTCCATGTTTATGAGGAATCCCCATCTGCAGGGTCATCTGCAGCCTGGACAGTGATGTGTCCTTGGTTTCAAGCGTCACCCATGGAGCATTTAGCTGTGGACTGCAGAAGGTAGTGTGAGGATTGCAGTCTGTAGATGGTGAAAGCCATGATAGTCACTGACGTCATATCCCTTATAGGACATATGTTGCAACAAATCCTGAAACAACAGTAAATGTATGTGGTTATCACAGCAACATGTCAATATTGGCCCTGTGTATGTGCTTTCAGCCATACCTCTGTCAATCCTTGTACATATGTCATGCATGAAGTGGTACATATGTGCTGTACACCATAATTAGTATCATCATATCTGAGAACAAGCCAGTGATATATCCTACTGCTACACATGTTATGTATAGTAGGGGTTACATTTCATGACATTACCTGGACATTCTGTGGATGTTTGTACAGTAATGAGGTCTGTGTACCTATGGTGAATGTTGACAGTATGTGTATTGTTAATATGTACCTTAGCCTGTGTACAGACTATGGTAGATGTCATTGTTTTAGTTCCCCTCCTATCAGATTTTACATGCTGCTCCACTGTATGGTACTGTACTGGTGTACATGTTTATAGGGCCATACACACACGTGTCCCATACCACAGACAGCCATCAGACCAAACAGTGTAGCAGGCCAGTATATGTAGGGTCAGTCTGTGAGTGACATATATGAGGATGATGTAGAACATATAGTCCATATACTGTACTATCATGCTAGCTAACCATATGTGGCTGTGGCTGTGTTCACATTGGTTGTGGGTATGCACTTTCACACAGGTGTATCTTACCCTGTGCTGTGACATGCCTGTTGAGCCTGCTTTATATGCAGGTACATTTGCATTCCCCCATAGAAGATGTAGGCCAGTGTTGAGCCAGTCTGCCTGCAGCCTGCACAGTGCATTGTTACATGCCTAGCAGCTTAGTGTACTTACCCAGTGGGATGTCATGTGCAGATACTTGCCAGATGTACCGCTGCCGGGCCTCCCTTAACAGTCATGTATGTCAGACAGGGCAATGGGATGCAGTGCAGATGTATGTCAATATCTTTTGGGTAGTATGTGGCCATGGCACCCCTGTACCAGTGGTCATAATGTGTCAGGCCAGACAGGGGTGTGTGTATGCATAACCTATGGTGGACATTATATACCAGTCATTATGTGTCATACCCATCTACATGGCCATCTACATCCATATTGTCAAGCATGGTATACATGTGTAGCACTAAGGGCTTATGTGTATACCGCTGGACTGTACAGAGTGTGTCAGACTTTCCACATATATTGGCCAATATCTCTGTTGCAGTCCACAGCAGCATTACGGGCTAGCGGCAGTACTGTACAATGATGCCCTTAGGATGTCTGTCAGTAGCCAATGGCACACATGTTATAAGCAGATGTGACCTCCCACACACACCATGACTGTGAAGACAATCCCAATGACAGTAGCAATAGTCTACTAGTATACCTGTTATACATACCTGACATCCCCTTAAACCACAACATTGGGATCATACGGGCTGGGGGTGGGCTACACTTCATGTCCAGGACATATGGTGGAAATATATGTAAATATACTTATCCAGATAGCCAGATACACATCATTACACATGTGTACTACTCCCAATTAACACTATCATGGCAACCACCTTCTATAGATTCCCACATCATGTGTGCGTGTTCCCATTACATCTCCTGTGTGATGGACATCCTTCCTGTGTGTGGGCAGCAGTGCTACCGACAGCAGGTAGCAATACCCCTTACAGGAGAACTGGCACACTCAGGGCAGCCACATATTTGTAGGAGGATCAGGAACTACAGACAGACTGCGAGTAGAGTTGTGTTATGCTGTATAGTACTGGTGTTACAGGGTGTGAGTATACATACTAGTTTATCTTGGAATGCAGTCTGTCTGCATAGCACACAACTGTGGGCCTATCCTCATGCTGGCCAAAGCTATGCCTATCATGTCTTGTCTTTCACCACACAGGTCCTGTGTCAGATATTACACTGGGAGTGTGTGTGTTGAGTGTTATCGGTACATGGCTACATCCATGTCTGTTTCTAACCTCAATTCCCTGACTAAGGGTATGTTACAGACTATCCTGTAACACCAGCAACTTGCTTAGTGTATGGCAACAGTTGTCCACATATGTGCCTGTAATCCAGCCTCTGTTCATCACCTACATACCAAGGTTTGCACATATGTCATGCTGTCGGTGGTTGTTCTGTAATGGGCTGTGAGCATATCACACTGCCATTGCTGCCATCAGTCCACTGCTGTTGTATCCACCACACATACAGTGGGGCTGGGGCCATATGTGTGTGGGCGTCACCTACACAATACATGTGTGCCCTTATGCACTCCAGAGGCCAGTGTATGTAACAGTGGTATATGGCCCTGTATTATTGAGTCTAGGGGGGGACACCATAAATGACCTGGGCTGCTACAAAATGTGGGGGTATCAGGGCTGAGCTGCATTAAGGTATCTGGATGTACAGTACCATATACTTCACCTATATATATACATCACTGACATGGATCTGGTTAATGCAGGGCTACTGCCCACTGCCATACAAACAGTTCTGTTTGTCGGTGTGCTTGTGATGGTGTCAGTTATGCCATGTTATGTAGCAGTTATAACCCATGTGGTCAAATGATGTCTTTACCACCTACTGAGTTTGTATAGTGTGCAGATAGAGGCTGCTGAACTATACACCTGCATTACATACTGTTGATTGTTTGGTATCCTGTGGCCCAGTTTGTCTTCCCTATTGTACAATGTGAATGGCTTGCGCTTGACCTGGACAGCAACAGCTGTGAACCTTTCCAGACTACTGTATTACTGTAACTGGTTCACAGTTGCATTACTCTGTTTATATAGTTGTCAGTGTCTGAACAGCTGTATGGCATGGCATATAGAAATGAAATAGTACACGATTAAAGGTTTCCATGTCTG